>NW_009208672.1:0-29370 GCF_000690835.1 Fulmarus glacialis
AATGATTCTATGATTCTATGATTCAGTGACTTATACTTGATAAAACTAACAGAATAATTAAAAATGCTAAGTTAAATACTACTTTATGCAGCAGACTGATTTCTGGAATCTATTACACAGTATCAGCAGACAAAAAGAAGTTAAACTGGGATTTCACAACCACTAGACACAAGTGATACAACACACAACTAGGCACACTGTGCAGATAATTGAAGTGCAAAACAGCTTAATTAGAGAAAGCATACTTCTCCACTAACACATACAGAGTGAAAGCACAAGGAAGGAATTTGGCTGAACTAATCCTTCCCTGGTTTTCCAGACTAACTCTCAGTTATGCAGCTGATTTCCGCTCCCTGCCCCACCCCACTCCCCTTAACATCAATAGTACTTACCCTACAGAAGAGGAAAAAAAATTGTTAAGTAGCACACCACTCAACATTCCATGCTAGCATGACATGTCCATAGAAAGGGTGAAGTTTCCAATAAAGTAAGAAATGCCGGTAAAGTAAAGATGTTTTATAATTGCAGATAGTATTGTCAGCACCATCTGGAGTTCTCCAGCTGGTTTCTTGAATTAAAAAACAGCTAAAAGACTTTCAGATAGCTCTCTACAGCAATTGGATTAAATAATAGTAAATATTTTAGAACAGTTTGACCTTGAGAAAACATTTCTATGGAATGTGTCACAAGTTCAGCTAACTAAATTTTAGTTATTCCTTCTGAACTAAGATATTACCAAATAGGCTGACATGACATTTTTAATCAACTTATTCTGCCATATGACATAATTTAGAATAAGTTATAATAACCTGAATTAAGATAACTACTTGTTATCCAGAATGATCATTGTGAATATTACTGGCACATCTTGATCATTTGGAACAAAAGTATAGGTGGAAAGCTACCAAGCCTCCGATACATAACTGCCACCTCTCTAAGAATATTACATAGTGCTGACCAAGCAAAACCAAACAGCTGGGATTCAAGACAAAACAATTTTTTAAACAAAGGATGACAAGTGCTAATAGCCACGACGACCTGAGGAGTCAACTATATTTTACTTCAAGTCCACTGATGAAGTTTTCATTCTGGTGAATTAGAAAACCCTTAGGCTCAATGTACTAATACTTTCAAACAAAGGCTTCTTCCGAGAAGTGAATTAGCTAGTTTAAGATGAATTACAAGGATAAACAAATCTGTTGATAAACAAATCTTAAAGCCTAAAATGTCATTTCATGCACTGAAAACTGAAATTATGAGAACTTATTTACAGATAATGCAGTCTGTCTTTTCTGCATCTCAAAATACAGTGAGCTTTCACAAAAGCATATAGAAGGAAATAGTTTCTTAGGGAAGAGTTACAAATTGTTGTGAACAATGTAATTTAAAAACACTGGCATTCTTTGGGAGTCAATACTGAAGTGCACACTTGTTTTACCTCTTCATTAAACAACTGGACAATGGAACAGATTATATCCTCTGTAAACCTGTTGATCCAACTGGGGAGAAGTGGGGAGCAGAGGCCCAGAACACTAGATGGTAAGACTCAGAGGGAACCTATTTTTCCAGCCCCTTGAAATAGTCCTCAAAGTTTAACAGACAGGAGTCCTGCACCTGGAACAAAGTGACACCATGCAACAGTGCAGGCTGAGGGTTGACCAGATACAATGCAACTTTGCAGAAGGTGACCTCATGTCCCAGTAGACAAACAGAACATGTAGTTACCAGTGCTCATCTACAACTCAAAAACTAACTGAATACCAGGCTTCACTAACACAAGTACAGCCAACATGTCCAGGGAAGTGATTGCTTCCTTCTGCTCTGACTGGAACTGCATCTGCAACAGTGCCATTTTGGGCACCAGTAAGAAAGAAGCATTGACATACTGGAGTAAGTCCAGCGGAGGACCACTGCAACAGCTAAAGCACATAGCATACAATGAAGATGTGTTTGTTCAGCTTGGAGTAAAGGTGCTTGCAGGTGTCTTACTGCTACCTCTGCTAGCTAGTGGGGACCTACAAAATTCTTCCTAGACCTGCACAACAAAAGGACAACAGATGATGGAACTGCAGCAAGAAATATTCCTATTAGATAATATGAGTAGCTTCACCATCAGCATAGTTAAACATTGAAGCAGGCTACCCAAAGAGGTTTCAGAATCTATGTCTGTGGAGACACTCACAACTGGATGGACCTGAGCAACCTGCTCTCCGTGACCCTGCTGGGGGGTTGGACCGGACTACCCCTTGAGGTCCTGTGTGTGCTCAGAATCATTACAATTCACATTACATGAAGGTAGATTATAGGGACAATGCAGATCTAACACTAAACATGGTATTTTGGATGGAAAACCCAAACTGAGAATAAGAATGTCATCCACAGACAGATGAAGTTTACGTGCCCAATTTCAGGCAGAACCTAGTTTTGCTTAAAATACACTCAAAGCTACTTCCAAAGGAAAACCTGCAGCTTTTCTGTGCTAGAATGTATAAGCATTGCATATTCCAAATCCTAAAAGCATTGAAGGCATGGCTTCAGGTATCCAAGAACACCTAGTGTTTCATATGGCCCTGCTGCCAATCATTCAAAAGCTGTGTTGCCAAAAGCAGTTGCTGCTTGCAGTCCAACTTGCAACTTGAGCTTCAAGAAAGGGTTTGATGTGTTTCCAAACTTAAGTTATACATCAAGTTCCAAAAGGTTTGAGATTTCACCTGGGAAAGTTTAATTAAGGGGAAACTTGCATTTCTTCCTTACAGGCATTACTTATGGGCCTGCATCTGGCCTGTGCCCCTACTCACAGTTTAGATCATATAACTTGGATAGGAACATTTATGTGGGATGATGGTTAACACATCTCTGGCACCTCGGATGCAGCAGCACTTCAACAGCTGTGACATCTTAAACACATTCTTTCTAGGCTTTTGTTGATTTCTAGGTATTATTTCTCATTGTGCTACTGTGATACAATGACACACCTATTTTACTATTTACTGCCATTCCTGTATTCATTTGGGTTACATGACTTAAGACAAGCAGCATCTTATATCGCAGACCGAATGACATTCCTATAGGCCAAGTCAGTTCTACTTTACAATGAAACAAGTCAACTGCCTCAATTGTTTTGAAAGATGCTCATATTTTCCTCCTATGGCTTTCCTGTAACAAAGCTAAAATGCATTTTGACAAATAGAATAAACAACTAGAGCCAGAACAGTGGGCTTTGGATGCTGTAACTTGTGGAACACAGCTGGACAGACCACTCCTAAACATCTTTTAAAATGTTACCTGGCACCTACAAGTAGTATCAATATTAATGTTTTTCTCTGCCACAGTGTATCAGTATTTTAAACCGAGTGAGAAAAACACTAGGATTCCTATGAACTGAGCAGGTACAGGACAAAGATTTCAAGCTTGAAAGTGGACCCAGAGAAACATGCCTATTCTTACCAGAAACTAAGCGACAGCAGAAGATGAAGCAGCCTTTGGATTATTTTACTTGAAAGATCTATGATAGCAAATGTTTTACTGGACAGTAGAATGATTCCCAGATAGGTATGCCCCTTAAGCAACTCACAAAGGTAAACTAAGGGCTCTGACAAAGCCTTGTAATTCTTAGAAAGGCAACATTTTCTTTGCAGCAATATATGTAATGCTTTTTCAACCTTCAAAATAAAAGGAACTTCTTAATTGGATATCTCATCTTGGACAAGAAGAGTTTGTTGTAACTCAGACCACTTATGAAAGACTACAGAAATGTTTAAGACCCATGGACTGGCTACACATAGCTATGGAGTACACAGAATAAAAGTCCTATTGTTTAATTTTGTCTTGCAATTCAACATTTCACTACGAAAATCATGCAAACACTTATAGTCAATTTACTGTAATCAAACTGACCAAAAAAGTTAAGTAACTTTGCCTGTACAAAGAAACTGCACGAGGAAGTTAATGGCCCACAAAAACCCATGACACTTCAACTAGGTAAGAAACCAAGTGACACCTAATGGTGTAAGACCCATACAGCCATATTCAATATTCATCACTGTGTAATGTCCAATTAATTTCTCTCTCAAGAAGCAGCAACACTTCCACTTCTAGTATAAATACCCATTGAGTGATCAGAGAGAAAGAGTGCTACAGTACTGTAAGCAATCCTGAGACACATGTACTGGTTTTCCCATTTATTAAAAAAAAATTCACACACACAAAATAGTGGAAATAAGCAGCAAATAATAAAATTTAGAAAGAAATGCTCTGCTAAAGATTGAAACCTTAGAAGACAGAACATGGACCTGCTTCTGGCTTTGGTCACAGACCAAAGTGGTCAGATGGACAAGACAAAATAAGCTTCAAGAGTCTTCAGATATTAGCAGGTATATCAAAAGTTTTGCAATTACAAGTTTCTCCTTTGTTCTTGTACCTATCACCTTGCAACTTAACATCTTCATCCGTATTTCTTTAAGTGTTAAGGTAACTCCAGGACTTCCAACTTCTGCAGAAGTTAATGTTTAAGATTGTATTTCATGTACCACTTTCACAGGGTTCTCTGGAAACAGATTCACGAAGTGGCAGTAACAGCTGCCCCCAGCCACAAATGCAGTATTTCTTTCTTTTCTTGTTGGCTAAACAGGGGAAAAAAAGGACTATGTTCTTAGCTGCCTGTTACTCAGCAATTTCTACAAAAGTGTTTTTTCTCACATTCTATTTGAGCACATCCTCACTTGTTCCATATTCTTCTCTGCTGTGATATATAGATAGAGATATACACACACACACACAATTAATACTAGCCTCATTCAGCTGTTGAGCCTGTCTTCGCACTTCACAGTCCAGCCCCTCTGCTGCTGCTTCTCTGGTTTCACTAGCTAAAATCAATCTGCTATACAAAGCTTTTACAATTTTTAGTCTGTGGCATCCCATACCAGTTATTTCCTTCCCTCAGCTAACTTTTTGCAGAAATTGCTTAAATCTTCATGTTGTCGCTCTTTCAGCTTTCACAATAATGCAAGTATTACAGAGGTTCACCACCACTTGCCTCAAGGTTAACTTTGCAACAAGTTTACGCTTTTGATCCCTTATCAGATTGAAAAGCACGTTGGAAAACATACTACTGGAGTTGGTTCATTCACATATAGCAAGGATCTGAAAACATTTCCCACCTGGTTGTATGTAGCTACGCCATCTCCCCATTTAAAGAGATATGAATCACTAAGCTCCAACATTTCAAGCTGAGAGCACTTTGAAGTACTACAGTGCACTACAGAAGCATGAGTATCAAATCACTCAGATGTTAAACAGTAGTTTGCAGCTATCTACAATCTTTTTAAATATAGGTCTAATATGCAAGCACAGAAAGCTGCTTACTGTTTCACCACAGTTGGTTTTGGTTTTTTTGGTTTTGTGGTTTGGTTTTTTTTTTTTGGTTCATTTGTTTTTTTGGGTTTGTTTTTTTTTTTTTTCTGTGGGTTGTTTTTTGTGGTTTTTTTTTTTGCTTAGCTGGAAGTGGTAGTGAGATAGCACCTAAAAGAGACCTGTAGAAACCAAAAGTCTAGCTGGATAAAGTCTAGTCCAAAAACCTACCTTATTCAACAAGAGCTGCTCAGTAGGTTTGGAATCAAATGCTGCCAAAGGAAAAGATTTAGCAGGCTAAGGAGGAGCCAGGAACTTGGAAACCAGGGACTTATGAGGAACCTGGAAAAACTATTCGGGACAAGCTATCATTTAGAAGACAAACTCTGCTTTTTTCAGTGACTCAAGCCTCAAGCTACAGATAAGTTGCATCCAATACCTCATACTGCATATCTGCAAATTAAGCCCAAACTTATATAAACTTAGACAGCCAGAAAATGATGTAATCAGTGTGAATCAGTCTGGTTTTTTAATAAATAGTCAGATCTGGTTTTGTATCAAAAGTTACAAATCTGCATAACCAATAGCTATTTGCAGTTACTTTGCAGTACATTAACAATTGCAGCAGTCATACAATTTCTTGATGATAATTATATACTATGAATGTTTACATCAAATGGCTCAAGAATCTGCAAGTCCCAACAGTGCTAGCAGAACTTGATAGCGTAAGGAGGCTTCCAGTAGGATCCTCCAAGATTTTGTGCTGAAAGGAGAAGAAAAAAGTCACTAGTCAAAGTTTCTGAATGCCAAATGAGAACAAAGTCCTATTGAGCGATCTGGGTCACATAACCATTTTTTCCAACAGTCAAATTTAAACAAAATGGCATGTATGAACAGGAAATGCAGGATTGAGTTGCAGAAGGAGGGTACTAGATCTTACAAACAAGCAAGCACAAACAAGCTTTAGCTAAACACAGGCAGGAGTTGTCACCACTTCCCTCTATACATTCAAAGAGCCTATCAGTCCTTTTTTGCCATTTTAGATTTGGAGTTCATCCTAGCGCAGCTATGGGAAAACTGCACCCAGCTATAAGGTTTCTATTTTAGTTTGGTTATAGAGAATCTGAGAGGATGCCAAGATTTGCATGTATTAACAGACTAGAAGAAAACCATTTAATGAGATTCAAAGAGCTAAACCTGTTAATCTCATTTTTTGTAAGTTTAAAGGATGACTTGATTTTAATGTTTATTAAATACCTTCAAGTGAAGAAAACACTAATGCTACGAGGCCATGTGTATAGTGAAAAAGATACGTTAACCAATGACGAAAATCTGAAGCCATGTTAATTCCAAACAGAGATAGTGTCCTTTTTCTATAGGGAAGCAATAAACCATTGGATCAACCTGCAGAAGGAAAGTGTTTTCTGTGTTTCTGTTGAAACTAGATACCTTTTAAAACACTATGTACAATTTAGGTTAATTACAAACACTGGCCAGATACATTTGTACACACGCCACGTAATTGCTATTTCTTGCCTTTAAACCACTGACTTAAATTTGAACTTCTGCAATAGATGTTTTCTGAGTCTCCCTTGAACATCTTATTTTTAAGTAACTAAAGGCAACAATTTTTATTTTAAAGACATAGCTATTAATAAACTTCGAAGGCAATATCTTAGGTATGAACATGGATGCAAGATTCCAGAAAGCAAGCAGTCAATGGACAGCATAACCTATCATTTTCATTCTAATCAAAACACTTTCCATTAGCTACCTACCACATTTTCCAGTATCAGCTTGGTACAAGCTTCAACTTACACTAGTTCAGACTTCTCCTTGAAACTACGTTACACCACTTGACCTTCAATGTTAAACTCATTTTTGTCATGTCCTTTCTACTTGCCTCATACTGTCCTTAGCTGATCACTTAAGAAGGATGTCTGTCCTGTGTGAGGATTCATTGTTTTCCCCATCCTGAGATCATGCTACATGGAAAAGAATTTGGAGGACGGGGAGATCAGTATTTATAGCCAGCTAACACTCAAAGAAGCGTTTGACAAAGTAGGGCAACTTTCAGTGCTGGAATGCCTTACTTACTCTCTGGAGAACAAAACCAGTTACGACTATCATTAAAGAGTCAAACTGAAAAGACCCAATGCCAAATTCTTTTAAATAAGAAGTTGGATGTGAATTAGTGATTTTTCTCATTAATGATGCTCTGAAAACAATGGCTTCCTTCCCATCCTTTCCCATCTTCTGCCTCCTTCAGACACATAATTTATGATATAATTGACTGTAATCCAGTCAGGTTTCTCTCTCATAGTTCAGAAAGGATTCACCCAGTCCAATGTCATTCATCCAACCTAGCTGCAGGACATGTCCCAGGCAGTGAAAAAGACCATCTTCATGAATTGATTCTTTCAATTCTATTGGGCAAGCCATATTTGAAGCTAGACAGGAAACATCTATACGCAGCTTCACAAGCTCTAGTTACAGGCTGCTGCCTAAGTTTTCTGCATGGCTGTTCTTGAAAATGTTTTGTAGTCAATTCATCAGCTGTCTGTACCAAGATAAAAAGATGATTTGATTACACCAGCAGTAGCAGCTCCCAACATTTCATTGAAAATATTTCCAATACATGTTGTCATTAATGTTTCTCAGGGATGAAAAAATTTGGTGTCATTGCTATTTATAGAGAGGCCAAATATGATGTCTTCTTTTGGTAAGAGAACTGCCTTTATTAAAGGGCATTTTGTAGACAAAGTATTGCTAGGTTTCTTACTCAAAGGGGTTCTTACACTGGGTTCATTATTTCCTTTTAAGAATGGGTGCATACCCCTCAATCCTTTGTACGGAGCTTCAACTCTTATTCCAAAGTACTGATAATATCACAGTATATCACTTTACTGTTGGGCTTAAATCCAAGAGGTAATAGAACTAAGATGTTGATCCAAGAATAGAATATGCAATTGCTTTACTGCTAAACTCCATTTAACATTTCAGAGTATTTAGTAAACGCAGCCTTTTCTCTCTCCAGTTATGATCTCTTGGAGAGAGAAGAGGGATAGTTCAGAGCAGCTCATATCTCTCCACAGTGGCGGGGTGCAGAAAAAAGCATAGGAATTGATATTTCTACAACCGCATGTCCATGAATAATGTATTGCAGAAAAAGATTTATGGCGCTCTTAGCTACTTATATTATTTACAGCTGCCAAACAGGGCTTTCTGCAGTCAAACATGCACTATTATGCTTATTTATATTGAGTTCTCATGATTAGAGAGGACTTCAATAGTGTTAGGTATAAGTAGAGATTCAGGGTAAAGTACTAGTAAGGTCATTCAGTAAAGTAACAGGAAAATGGATAAAGTCCTCACTAAAACCCTCATTTAGGCTTTTTGTGAAGTGTTTTATAACTTTGCAAATTAATTCATTTAAAACAACAATGTGGAAGTGGTAATCTACGGTCATAAGATACTTAATACAAAATTACTAATATTGAAGGTTCTGAGCAACTTGTTTGTGATTTCACTTTGCATGTCTCCTGGATTTCTCTGAAGGAGAAAAAGAGTATGTTCCTGTTTTGGCATTCACATTTGGGGTTCCTTTCCAGCTTGAGTAATGCCTACATCTAGTCTTTATTCAGCCTAAAATAAAGCCTGAGGTCTTGCACTTGTTGATTTCCAGCTGAGTGGAAAGTCCTATAAGAAGGCACAGATCTAATTAGCACAGTAAGTCCTGCTCAGTTCAAAGCTTTGGAGATAACCTTTTTTCTTTTCCACTTCACATGCAGTTGGAGTCAGTGCAGGTCTATGCAAAAGGCCCAGCAGATAGACTGTACCCAGCATTTAGCAGGCCTTGGGTAAGGCTCATTTCCCCAATTAAGGAAATGAGAGAATCCAAGTCAAGGGGGATTCATAGCATGTTCTGCATTTAAAGTGAATGATGCTTAAAAAACAACTTTCATGGTTTTCTGATCTAGAAAGAGGCAGATGATGTTTATCAGATCTCATAATTAAGGTTGGGAAAACTCTTGTATACAGGCTTGCAGCTGAGTCATTGCTCATTTACATTACATCTCATTAACCTGTTTAGCTAAACCTATACCAAGTTTTCAATGCATTAGTCCAGCTGCAAGAGTCTTAATCACATAATTGAACTCCTTTGCTTGACCTTATGCTCAACTGAACTGTGGACCCAACAGCTCAGCTGGCATTAGTCTTTGAAAACAATGATCAAATGAGATCTTTGTATCTAACACTGAAAACTAATGCTTGTTTTGCTTATAAGAAATACATTAAATTTGCTGCTCCAAAAGACTATTTAAAAAGCTTTTAAAAAGTCTATGTTAACCAGAACACAAGCCTTTTGTGCAAGATGTTTAAATATAACTCAAAAAAGTACTTTATTGAGTTATAAGATGTAGCCTGCTCTATTACTTTTTGGCTTCTGTTCTGTTTCACATAGTTATGCTATCATGGCCTCTGGCTCAGTATAAGGCAGATTCACCTCCTGCGTACCAGAAGTAAATAGACACAAGTTTTGCTGCATGAAAGCAGACAATATAATGCTAAAACCCCACAAATTATATATTTAACAGTAAATACTTGAGTGTTTTTTATAAGACTGTATTTTAACTGCCTTATGTTTCTTCAGAAAGTATAATTGTCCTTTTCATCAAGCCAAACACTAGTTTGAAACATATATAGAAAACACTGCCCATTAAAGCCTGAAGTTTTAACAATATTGAAGTTTAAGAGTATTAGTTGCTACAACAAGATTAGATCAGGTCTATTCTACCATCTCAGAAAGAAAAAATGTACTTAGTTACAGTAAATAGAGATCATATCTACAACATCTGAGTAATCAATAAAACAGAGCAGATTGCTATAAGCTTATCTATCAGCACAGCCATTAAAAGGTCATAATTTGTTTTATGTTTAAGGAAAAACACCTGTTAGAATTAATTCAGTTTAAATAAAACAAAATAAAGCAAGTGCTGAGAAGACAAATCAATATTTCCATTTAGTTCCAGTTCAGTGGTTTACATAAGATAAAACCCTATTAGCAGAGAAGTCAATAAACACTACATGTGCTTGGCCAATCTTTATCTTAACTTGAAGGTAGTTGCATCTATTTTTGCTCTTAAAAACAAGAGAAAAAAATCTAGTTCCTACTTAAAAATCTAGTTCCTACCTTTGAAATAAGTTTCACTTGTCAACATATTCTATCTGATCACAAAGCATGAGAGTAGCATCTACAACAGTTTTTTTCATTAGTTTTCATTATCAGGTATTAAAAATGGCAGGTATTCCAAGGTAAGCATGACATTTCCACTTTCTAAAATTGACTGGATGAAACAGTGAATAAAGTGTTTTCACTAACAACTTTTTTTTTTTAAGTTGAGCATTACAAAATAAATTTTTCTTTCATTTATGAAAACACTTTAATGGCCTGACTGTATCTGTAGTTAATAGAACTCTACTATAGCCTTTTGATCACATTAACGTTCACATTTAAAAAATATCCATCCATCTTCTACTTACACCAGGCTAGCATAGGACAGCATATCAATATTTTCTCCATCTCTTTCCTATTAAGAAAGGAGAACATGACTCAAAGATACCCAGTGCAACAACACATGTTAATGACGGCAAACCAAAGCCATCATTTAAGCAGGCCAACTCATGTTCATCAGAACACTAGTTTTAAGCATCAGCTATATTGTTTCCATTGATCAAAGCAAATTAGGAAAAAAAATTATGCAAAGTATTCAAAGTACTCAAAAGATAACATCAAGCATAGGTGGAATTTAGGAAGTTTATTTCAGTCCAACCCTAGTTCCTACAATTAAGCAACAAAGTCTGAGGAAATCAGACTATTTGAATTTCTCCAAGAAAAGCCAAGACTAATGAGCTTATCGATGCCAGTGAGTATATTCTTCTCCCAGCAAATACTAGCCAAGCCAAGAAGCTGCTTACAAGAAAAAGATCCGTACAACCTGCTCAAAGAGATCTCGTTTTGAAAGATGAAAAATTTTGCTCTTCTAAACTCTACCACAGAAGAGTTTCTATTTTTAATCACAAAAACATGACAGCTTAAATATGAATTGAACGATTACATTTGTCAAAATATCAAAACACCTAAAACTCCATTGAGTCTAAAAATAGCCATCAAAAATAAAGGTGGATGAATGATTTCTTTGAAGTATGGGGGAGACAGGAGAAAAATTCTTCCCTCTTGGGAAATGATGTGACCCACCAGGAATAAGACTAACACCTACATACTAAATTTGAAGATGAGTTTAAATACAAGGGAACCACCTTGCAAAAGAGACCACAGCCTGATAGATTGCGAATAAAGAACTAATGGTCCAGTTATCTCCACTAGTACAAAAAATTGTTTAAAATTAAATATTAGCTTTCCCAACAACACAAGAAGGAAGAAAACCTGAGGAGCTGCTAAGATCTTTTAGAAGCATAGTCAGAATTCAGTAGTTACAGAATACTGATAATAAGATGAGAATACAGGACAACTATTTATCTTTTCTGTCAATTAACAAACACCGTCAAGCCTTTTTCTAAGTATATAAATGCATACATAATTCAACTCCTCTGAAAGCTCCTCTGAGGAGCTGAAAGTTTGCCCGAGTGAGAACAATTGAGAGCTTCAGCCTGAAAAAATCTGGACCATTCTGAAGGCCATAAATCTTTTCCCAAAATCAATTTTTTTTAAACAAGAGACCAAAGCAATCGACAAAATTGATGGTGACCTTAAACAGCAGTATCAGTATTGCAATGGCTAGTGCAATTCAAACTGTAAAAACTGTTCATATGCAGAGGGAAAGGAAGGGGAAAGGCAACACTGTAAAAAACAAATCCTGCATGATTTCAGTTAGCTTGTTTTTTTTAATGAAACCAGGCTAAAACTCATTCCCAGTTTTAGCCAAGTTTCACAGGGGAATAAAGATTAAATAAAATGTTGCCATTCTCTCAAAAAAAAAAAGCTCCACAAGTATCCATCTGCTTGCTAGTCACTATTCACAGCTCCAGAATATCCACAATACATCTTCTGCCCAAATAAGTGGTCAAAAAGGGATAGTTAATAACACGGATGAGCAGGAGTTATACTGGATGTTATAGGGAATGATAAATTACGAGTAAGAGGATTACAGGAGAATAGTCTAAGATGTCAAGTTCCACTGGTATTGTTGCTCATGGACAGCCCATGTTTCATCTTAATTAAAAACTGCAGAATTCTCTTACCAGTAAAATTGCACTGAGAGTTCAGATCTTGGTATTCCTGAGTACATTGCAAAATTTAATAGAATACTTCTCTGCATGTTTGTATGCTAAACATTACACTGAAGTGACACTTCAGATGCTAAATTATTCATCGGCTAGGGTTTATTTTTAAGGTCTTCTACATACATGTTAAAGCAAATGGGAGATTTTAAAGTTAACTGGAGTGCATTGTTACATATGGTTTCTACTAAAAATAGTAATTTCTTCAAATTAATTAAATAAGTTGTAAGCAAGCTGTTTTCTGGACATAGCTATACATCAAAGCTTCATATTAGACCAAACCAAATCAAAGCTGTGAAGAGATTGAGCTGCTTGTTACAGCTGACCATGCACATATAACATAGGAAATACAAGAAATTAATTTATCTTACCTTCAGGTGCATCTGCATCACAGTCTTTAGATACAAATGTTGTCACATTCCTTGGCTGGCCAACAATTGTCTTATTAGTCTGTGTTATAAATAGAGAAAATTAGTACACTAGTCTACCAGCAATGTTCTTCCATACACGATGATAGTATCTGAAACAAACACACCTCCCAATAAATTATTAATTTTATAAAAAAGGCTTTGACAAACCTCTTACAATATTCAAAAGGATTAAGATCGTTTTTGAACAGTGTATGCAGAGTAAGCTATAAGTGGTACAACATGAACATTTCTAAATATGCTTTCATTTAGAAAAAATGAAACTCGTGAAAAAAAACCTTCATCTCTGAAATTAAACTTTTTAACTGTGCATAAAATGAATTTGGAATTCAACTTCAGTGATGAAGATACCGTGGAAGTGTTAGGCTTGCATAATGATACCGAACACAGTTTACATCTGGTCTAAAAGCCAGATGATATCCAATATACTTAGATAGCCAGAGTGGAGGAAGACAAATTATGCTGAAGTGAACTATTGAAAATGCAAATATTCCTGTTTAAATGTCTCAAATCTTTGCAAAACTGATCCTTTCAGAGACTACATGAACTCTTTATGTACCACACTTACTTTTGAATAATCAGTGAATAATTTTAGCAGAGTCCAACACAAATCCTTTGTACTACATTGATTTCTTCATAGACTAACTCACTTCAAAGGGTCTCATATCTACTGTACTTACTTTCACCCTCATGATTTCCTAAACAGGAAGGCCTCTAAAGAAATCAGTAAGGGTCAACAGGCTGAAGAAAACATGTCCCTTAAAACCTACCAGAAATCAGCACAAGCTGGCATATAAAACTAAGTGTTTCTCTGACAACTTAATTGACAAAGTTTACTTAATATTAAGTAAATTCAGCTTTCACTCTGAACATTCAAGAAAAACAACCAAGTGTCTACCCTAAAAAGTAGCAGTTTGTACGAACAGTTAGCTTTGTTTCATGCAAATACATGGAAGCATGGAGACCACTACTGCCTTTAGAAGAAACTGATCCAAAAGGAATATGATTAGGCACAGGAATCAGGAACTAAAGTGGAACCCAAAGTAAGAGGACAATGTGTAGATAGAAACAATAGGATAAGAACAGAAGACATGAAGTTTCAATTATTCAGTGTACATTTAGCAGTGGTCAAGCTCCAGGAGTTATTCCAGCTGGCTGTCACCATTACAGCTTACACTGCTCAGTCATAGAGTGTGCTTCTTTCAAAAGAACAGCATTATATATTGTACAATTATACAGGGGCATACAAAAAGCACAGAACAATCAGAATCTTGCCATTTCAAAATTTTGTCTTCTTTTTTTTCATTTTGATTTTATTCATTTTGATTTTAAAGTAGTAGGAATTTAAAGTACAACATGCAACAATAGCTAGACCTGCAGGTTTCCTTTGATAACATCTACGCTTTTTTCCAGGTCTGATATCATTATGTTCTCCATGAACACTCCTGTAATTAAAGACTTCTGACATATCTGGATTCAACTCTAAATGCCTTCCACAAGCTCAAGGCACTGGGGTGTACCTTAAAGTCATAAAACCAGCCTCTCTTTTCCTAGCAATCCTTTCTTCTCTCCTACATAAGGCAAAACTTTGTAAAGGTCCACTGAAAGTTTTCTATCTTTTCATAAAACAGACATGAAAAAATTGAAAGATGTATTCCAAAACAGAAATATAAAGTAAAGCATTTCATGGTATTAACCCTTCCTAATAAAAGTTAAGAACCACATTTGCCATGCTAAAAGGAATGATAATCTCATTAACTCTATCACCTGAACACCATTCTCATTTTTACATAGCTAGAATTTCTAACATTCAAATTTAAGATTCTTTAATATATAAGTAGTACTACACAAAGCAAACTACACAAGTATTAAACAAAGCAAAAGTAGTCTTACACAAAGCTAACTCACACAGAAAAGAAATAAGTAGAAAGTTATTACTTATATTAAAGGTTAACTAAAAACTAACAATATTTATGGTAAGACTCAGCAAGAGTTCAGTATCACTTCATCCAGTGAAAGAAATTAAAGAAAAAAAAAAAAACACAAAAAAACCCCAAAACCACACCCTTGCCAGCACAGAATTGGTTTCTACATGCTAGAACTCTTCCAAGCCAGGTCCCTGAACAGGCCAAAATCTGCTCTCCTGAGTTTTTAGCATGAGCATTGTCAGAGTAAAACTCTAGTGTTCCAGTTATCACATCCAGCTCAAACCTGAAAAGCAGGATGCCTCAAGGACAAATGGGAGACAAAACCAAGTACAGTAACTCAGTATGTGTGCTTCAAGAGCTGACACACTTTGGACACTTAAGGAAATAGCAAGCTATCATATAAAAGGGTTAGGTTACACTTACATAATTTGTTCCTGCTTATGTTCAGGATCAAGAACGTAAAAAGATCTGTTTGAGCACTTGGCCATCTAAGGGATACTTCTAGATTTCTGCTGATGACAATGGAGACACTCAGTGTCCTGCACCTTAGCTCCACTCCTCCGAATTATCTATGCGAAGGCTGAGGAAGGAAAGTGACTGCTGCTGCTCTGGCCCTCAACAGGGGAAAAGTATCAGTTTCAGCTATGGCAAATGCTGGCCTTTTAATTCCTGTCTGGGCCAGTCAAGTCTTACAGGCCCATTAGGTAGAAACATCAGCAAGCAGTGGTCCTTCTTCTAGACAAATGGAAAAAAACTTGGCCTCATTGAACAGAAATAGCAATTACACTTCAAGTACGGGCCAAGTTACCTTTTTGCTGCAAAGCTGAGAAGGCGTGGATGTGGACAATACTCTTTACCTTTGTGAAATGCTATGAAGAGACTCATGACTGATTAGCAGATGTTAAAAGTTGTCTTAAGAGATGAAACCAAGCGTTCCTCGGTGTTTGAAGAACTATGCAAGTTGACCAAAGACCTACACAGGGCCTTACCTTACATTGGTAAGGGCACTGTATTCAAAAGAAACTTTGAAAAGTTTCCTACAGACATCATAGCTGAAGACACTTTCGATTAACTGGGAACACATGCTTTGAACATCCCAATGGTCAAAGAGTTAAATAAAGCAAGTAGCCCAGGTCTAGCTAACATCAATTGCCTCACAAGAGCTCCATTCTTCTACACATATTTAATTATCAGGAAAAGTCAACAGCACTTCAAAGTTAAAAGGTCTTGTCAAGAGTTACAGTCTCCAAAGGAAACACTTCAAGATACAAACAGGATTCTAACCTGTCTAATGCATCACTATAGATTTTGGCTACAAATTAGTTTGACATGTTACTAGATTGGGAATTACTGTAGAGCAAAGAAAAGGGGGAAGTGCTCCTTTTACACACTGTCTTTCCGCAAGCCACTAGGTTCTGACACACATGTTTATCAGCCCAGTCATCTACTAAACTGACTTGGAATATTGCTTATTTATTGCTTGGTTCTGTACAGTGTCGGTTACCAGTGTTGTTACTTTAAATGATGAAATTGACTGTGGTGTGTGAGCAATGAAAATCTAGGCTGTCCAAGCAAACTGGTGCATACAGCTTCCATCATCAGGAAGCTTGCCATATGCACAAAATGTATTTCACTTGCCCAGTTCCTCTGTATGTTCCTGGCTACTCCACAGTTCCATAATAACCAACGCATAACTCTCAAGAACCTCCTCTTGCTAACATCCACAGAAAAAATCTGTTGCTCCTCTTCATTCCCAGCCATCATCTCTCCTCATTTCAAAACACAAAAATTTAACATCCAGTTATCAGAGTAGTCAGACACAGAAAGTGTGTCTGGTACATTCTGAAAGATTCTTTGAGAGGATGTTGTCTGAAAACCTTGTATTTACTTGGTATGCCAGAGAAGTCCAGATGCAATTTACCAGCATACTCTTTATGCTTCATGTTATTTTACCAATAAAAAACAGTTTCTACCCAAATTACTTTATGCACTTTATACACAGCTTTTTGAAATGGGACATAAGAAGCTGAAGATCCAGGATGGCTATCTTGACCATAACATTTTTTTAATCCTTTAAATGAAACGTTGTAGCTCTACTCAACCATTCCAGCTAATCCTTCTTGCACTGCTGACCAGGACTGTATTTCAATAGCTGTTTGAATGGCATGAGAGCCTCCCTACTGCTGTGCTCCATCCTCTTGACCTTTTTCATTACAAACTATATATCTATGTTCAGATATGATTTGTCATAACAAACACTTGCATGTTAGCTGTTTAAGTGGCAATCCTTCTGCTCCCCTCAATATACACACATTTTATTTTACTGAAACATTGCCATTTTATTCATAAAGCAAAACAAACTGCTAGCTACAGTCTTTATTATTTGCTTTTCTCCTCAATCTTCCATGTTATCTACAAGCTTTCTCATGAAAGGATACTTTTCTCAGGTTACTGAAAGGCTTAAAGACTAGCTTAGTAGGATCCTTAATGAAATTGTCCTTCACACCCCTCCACACATAACAGTTCTGCACTGTAATTAGAGACATACAATCAGTCTACAATAGTAAAAAAACCAAAACAAACCACACCAAACAAACTGCCTTTTGCAGGGATTTAAGCTCATAACTAACTCAGGTATAGCTATATGAGTTCTAGGCTACATACACAGTAAGTAATCATGCCAGGACTTCTATGTAAACTTACCACAGAAGCAAACTGCTTTCCTAAACTGATTTTCAGCTTAGTTTCTTGCTGCTACTACCCCAATTCTGACAAGCTGAGCCAATTTATAGAAGCCTAAGCATGTTTATTTTGTATTAGTTATACCTAGCATAAAATCTAATAAAAATGCATTAAACTTCCTAAATACCAAATATTCGAGTCCCCTACAATGATTCTATTATTGTGCTTGGATTGATATCAGGATGACCAACCTCCCATTACCAGACACAATTTATATGTAAAAACAGCAGAAAAGTATCATTTATTGAATGCTTCACTTCCTGCAGTGACAATTCTACCACATCCACTCAGCACATTTAAGTTGATCAGGTTCCTCTTCTCTAGCATGTTTAAACACTACTTCAATTTACTCTTTGTAATCCTTTTGCTCAAAGTATTCTGCATCTATTCTGTTTAAACTGAAAGAATTAATAGTGATAAGTTACTCATTTTATTAAATATTTTCAGCTGGAGAAGGTTGGTGAGTGATTGTTTTTTAAAGCAGTGTGTTCTCCTCCCAGAGGCACAGCCTTCTGGAAAACTAACAGAAGTATTCCAAATGCTCAAAGCAGCACCCAGTTACTTCAGTCTCATTTAAATCTCTTCTCCCAATCACTCTCCTCAACTGTTTTGTCTTCATGAAACTTATACTTCAACCCCTACATTTGCAAGATCAGATTTAACAAAGCCTACCCCTGTACGATACCAGATCTTGGTAAACAGCTGTCCATAAAACCTCTCAAGATGCTTATGATGTGTAACTTTGAACTTCCCCATAAATATGCAGGCCTCCATTCAAACTAAGATGAAATACAAGAATTAAAGCCTCAGGTACAGAAGACGAAAGACTTTGAAAAAACCCAAAAAAACCAAAAAAACCCTTGAAGTACACAAAAGTGCAATAACAAAAGCAGAGACTAATGTTAACTACTTAATTCTGTAGAAGATTTTATAGAACAAAAACTGCAATGAGTTTCATGAAGTTGGACAGTCCAAAGTGTCTGAAATGTGATTAATCAGCACGTACTCAGCTTCGCTCTGATTATTATCCTCTCCTGTACCAAGTTATCTTCGTCATTTCTCACAAATATGCACATAAAAACCATCAACTGCAGAACAACAACATTGCTTTCAGTATATAGACAGTCTTACACACTAAAACTAATCCTAATTGCAGTCTCAGCAACCTAAGCGTACCAGTACAACATCTAGTGGAAGCTAGCAGCTGTCTTATCAAAAGAAGTAAAGCAATATCCAAAGTTTTACACTGTCTGAAGATGATCTAGGAATTAAGTTGTGTTATATATAGTTCAACCAGTTTCTGATTGGTGTATTAAGAGACATACCAGTAGTTAAAAAACCTGGCTACAAAAGTGTCTTCAAAACTGAGAATGGGCCTGCCTTTAAAAGTCGCTGTAAACAGTACATTTTTGATACAGAAGGCAAGATTTTTTTTTTTTTTTAAAAAAAAGTATTACATCTCACCTGTACCAGGTATTTTTGGCTTCCATACATTACATACTGAGGGGCAAGACTGTAGATCATGTAACTTGTATGAAGAACTATCAACAGAAGTATCATACAGAGAAACAAGAGTGCCTGAGGGCGAGTTTTTCCTCGTCTGATTTTATAGAGCTAAAACCAGAAAACATACAAACATTAACATAGTGAAAAATCTTTTTTTTTTCTTGAAGACATTTTAAATCCTTTAATTCAAGTAACAGCTTTAATTCTACTGACAGAAGTAGGAGGCTGCTAAAATTATCCTCTGGCAACTTCATTCCGCTGAGTCAAAGCAGGTTTTCAGGTGTATTTACCTGAATTTCAAAGCACAGCTATTTAACCAAATTAACTGTTTGTATTAATGACCCAGAACATTTATAAACCAGCAGTTAGTAGCAAGATTTAAGTGATGTTGCCTATCACTGATAACAAACTGTGCCTTGGTTTGTCAAAGAACATTGGGTCCTTCCATCAAGGTGAGGTGTCATCTATCACTACACCTCTAATCACATCTAGAAACAGAGAAAAGAGTTATGAGAGAGTATTCCCAGGCTCTGAGAAAACTTGCACATCATATGGTGGCATCTTTTCCACTTTACACTGCGGAGAACAATATAATCCCTCGTTGTTACCCTGTAGATACCACTCTATTCTGTAATCCCCAAAGACTCAACCCGAGTACTGTATTAGGGTAAGGAAGCTCGTAGCTGAGGGGTAAATGATGAGGACCAAAACCAACAGCCAATCTCACAACTCATTGCAAGGACTCAGGGTAACTGTTTACAGTTTTGGGGTGTCACCTCATGAAAGGGTGACAGTATTAAACAGAAAGTAGGTACAGAAGCAGGAAAATATTTAACCAAGCATCATAGGCATGAATGGCATACTGTTGGATACAAAGCTGCTTTTTCTAATACAGTAATATATTATTTACATCATATTTAGATGTCATATCATTACTCTTTTATCTCTTATCAAGTTAGATATACTTGCTTGCCACCTAAAAAGCAAGTCAAGCACTACTGACTGCATGCACATTCCAGATTTTGACCATAAAATTTACTAATAATTCCAGTGTATCAGAATCATATGGCTTTAACTTAGAATTCTAAGTCAGAAGCTAAAGTGCCACTGATGAAACACCTGAAAGAGTTAGCTGACTCTTTCAAAACTAAACATCGGTTTTGGTCTGATAACTTACCAAAATGAAACATCTTTCAAAAGCAGTGAAAATTGTACAATAGGCTTCTAACACTCATTAGACATACAGACAATGCTAACTGCAACATCCAGTATTTATGGAGCAGTACATAATGACTATTTATTAAATATATTCAATATTACATATCTGTTAAACATCTTACTGAATATCATAAACTAAACTCTTAAGTCATATTTACCCTTATCCAGAAGAACCATATACCCATATTTCGAATCCCTGCCATTGAAGTGAAGATAAAATACATAACAATAGTTGTAATAAGGATATAATCAAGTGGAAAAACCTAAAACAAGAACACAAGCAGTTAAAAAGACAAGAAAACCTTCAAACTAGAAAACAAGCTCTTCCCCCACTAAATAAGCTAAGTAAGTAGTGTCTACTTATAACATCTGAGTTCGTAAGAATCCTACCATTTAAAAGTTTTACATAGCTGGCTCCAAATATAACATAGCTTGCTGCTAATAAAGCTTATAAAATCAGCTTGTGAAAGCAACTGAGCATTTTTCTTCATTTAAAACGTGCCTTAATTTTGAAGTATTATACATTTTTAGGCCAAGAAATACTTAATTCTGTCCTGAGAGTACATTTAAAGGAAAGTCCACAGGGGCAGCAATCTTCTTAGGACTGTATAGGCATTCCATTTGTGAATAATTCTGAACATATTTGCACAAAAAAACTTGATTTTTATATTTACATTAATAACAGCTTGAGATAATACTGCTGCTGAACACTACTTTTTTCAGTAAACTGCAAGCTTAGGTGTTCAATAGTTTTAGAAACCATGGGAAAGCAATGCATTGTGCCAACCCATTACACCAAGAATATGGAAAGAACTCAACTAGGGGAGAGTAAAGCACTAGCTTACATTACGACTTTTCTTTTTCTTAGCTTACCCATGACTGATTGCCAAACTTGTATGTGGCCTTGTTGCCTTCCAACCCTACCGAAGTTAACAGATCTTTGTTCTTATGTAGGGTTTGTTTCAAAGACTAATGCATTACTATAACATACTTAACTGCACAGAGTGTAATATATTTTTCAAGGTGCAATAAATATATTAAGAAGTGAAAAAGTGCATTTACTTCACTTAAGGGGGATAAACTATCAAGTAGAAAAACAACTAGAATGTAGGTAGGGCATGGGAGAAAGTTGCTTTTATTCTGTGCATGGTAACTGCAAGTGATGTCATTCTTCATTGACACTATGTTCTCATCAGATGAAAGTTAGTTTCAAGCACCACCTTCCTCCAGCAACTGATTTCCATCCACCCAAGATTTTCCTATCAGTATCAAATAACTAAAAGATTGTTAACAAGAAAGTTGCCTTGCTTTTACAGAACACACATCTAGACAATTTTGTTTTAATGAATTACTTGGGGAAAAGTGTAGTTTGTCTTTTGACAGCTTACCAGAAAACAGAGAAGAGCATCCTTTCATACGTATATCACCAATTTTTTACTTACTGTTTGAAGAACAGGTAACAGCATATTCAATGGATTGGTCAGATTAGTTCCTAAAATTATAAATCCCGAGTCGAAGCCAGCCGAATGCAGAGCTTTGTCCAAACTGCAGTAATTAAGAAAAATTCGGTAAGTACTATGGTTCTTCCAGAGCTTTGTCTTCAGTTTAATTTAAAAGGGCAGCTCAAAAACCAATGAACTAAGCCCAGAGACTGACAGCTTTTTCATACCTATATAGACACATGCTTTGTTTTACCACACTAATTGCACTTGTCCTATGAAAAAAATATACTGATTTCTGCATCTCCTCGGCATTTTAGCTTTTCCCTAGTTTGGGTCATAGAGCTTATTTGCCCAGTCTGAAAAATTAAAAATGCCAATATTTGAGACCTCTGTTTAGTGTCAATCTTCATTGAAATCCACCAGATTTGCAGCTGGCTATATTGCGTTCAACGCCATGAAACAATTACAATGTAATGCACATCATAATGGATTATACATGTCATTTACTGCAAGAATTTAAGCACCTGTTACCCAGCCCAAGAAGTACCTACATGCATTAAGCTTCATTCAAGCAATCAGAATACTTCTGTAGTCTGAATTAAACTTCCTTTACTTATATGCTTAATTTCTCTGCTGAATCAGAACTGTTTTCAGCAGCATACAGTCAATCAAGCTGAACCATGTCCTTTTTTGAATCTGTTTTAGTACATTTTGCTCAGTTTCAATAGATACTATTATAATGAGAAATGCAGCTCTAGTTACAGAAATGCAGCATAGAAAAGAAGTAGGCTGACTCTTGAAGCAAACCACCCCCGATTTTGATGTTAGAGCGGAAACTATGTAGTTTAAGTGGTTAAGAAAAATGCTGAAATGTACTTACTTTGACAAGAACAGTGAGACAGTGAAGAGCAGTGCCACGATGATGAAGAATACTCCCCACACAATCTAGAAGTAAAGATTTATTACAACTAACTGAAAGTGCTTGCAGTTGATACAAGAAGTGAAGACTTGTTTAAGTTTCAATAAAGGACTAATAATCTTGGACCACATCAGAGCTCAAACATACTTGAAACAGTAACTTTTTGGCAAATACTTGAGGGAAGTGCTAACGAAATTTTTACTCTGTTAAACAGGGTTTATGTCAAGCATTTTAAAAGTTGATCATCTAAAATGAGAACCACCTCTTCGCCTGGTGGATACACTAAGCTCGGAATCAAGCGTTAAAGTACATCATGCGCTATAGTGCAATACAAAAGTCTACCTGTAAGTCAAAAGTGTCATTAAGAACACAGATGAGATGTCATATTAAAAAAACACAGCATTTATCAGAATGCACAACCTGTATTTGCTATAACATACGGAAAAATCTTAACTATACACATGCATTTGGGTTTAATTAAAGGAAATTAGTTTGTTTCCCTTGACCACCACGCCTGAGTGCCCACCTTCCAACAGGAGGCAATCTGTGCACAGCTTACAAGGAACATCTCACCTTTCTTGAGTGAGTGCTACTCAAACACTCAATGACCAAATCACTTGGAGGGAATGATGTAAAATCCAAGTAACAAAGCACAAATACCAGATTTACTTTTTTCTTGCTTCTGCCTGCAAGTCCTCTCAGTTACTTATCAGTATTGAGTATTTCAAAGCAATTTTCAAGGTTTAAGTTATAGAAATCATCAACTTTACAAAGTATTTTGACTCAAAGGTTTAAGTCACCTAGAAATTTAACTCTGAAGTGATGTGAAGACTTGAGAATGAACTAGGGAAAAAACCTAAGATGCTTATAAATACTAAGGTAGTAGGAAAAATACTTGACTTCCAAGAAAATATAGACAAGTGCTACTTAAATGCTATTATTCTAAAACACTATAACACACATTTTAAGTTATTAAAATAAAATGAGATTACTACAACCACATCATAACCACCAGATAAAGGCCTCTCTTCTGGAGAAAGTTCTAGAAGAGCTTCTATACCCCTTTAGTTGCACTAGGTGAGTCACTTGCCCCACAAACTTCCTTTGGAGTTGCTGTACTTTAACCCCAGCCAGCAACGAACTGGAGCAAGCCCCATACAGCCGCTTGCTCACTCCCCCCTCCCCCGGTGGGATGGGGGAGAGAACCGGAAGAGTAAAAGTGAAAAAACTCGTGGGTTGAGATAAAGACAGTTTAATAGGTAAAGCAAAACAAGGAATTCCTTCACTACTTCCCACCGGCAGGCAGGTGTTCAGCCATCTCCAGGAAAGCAGGGCTCCATCACACATAGCGGTTACTTGGGAAGACAAACGCCATCACTCCTCCCCCCCCCTCCTTCTTCTTTCCCCAGCTTTATATATGATGAGCATGATGTCATGTGATATGGAATATCCCTTTGGTCAGTTGGGGTCAGCTGTCCCAGCTGTGTCCCCTCCCAACTTTTTGTGCACCCCCAGCCTACTCGCTGGTGGGGTAGGGTGAGAAGCAGAAAAGACTCTGTGTAAGCTCTGCTCATCAATAGCTAAAACATCCCTGTGTTATCAACCCTGTTTTCAGCACAAATCCAAAACATAGCCCCATACTAGCTACTATGAAGAAAATTAACTCTACCCCAACCAAAACCAGCACAGGAGTGCATACCCTATTCAAGAATTTGAAACAAAAAAAAAAGTATAAGAGCTGTGGTTATTTAGCCAGCAAGTCATAAGCATTGGTAAGTACAGGAAAAAGAATTTTTAAGGACCCCTATAATTAAATCAGATACTGTTATTGTTTTTAAAATCAGCAATAGCAGGCTTTTTTGTGAGCTTTGGCACACTAATCGGAACTGCCTGATGCACAAAATAAAAACAGAATTTCTTGGCTAAGCCAAGGTGGGATATGAAACACTAAACTAAGTTTACCAGGAGTAAATGAAGATTTTGTAGACCAACTATATCAGCAGATAAGCTGGGTTTGTACATTCAGATTTTTCAGGTTTTAAGAGCTAGATTAAAATAAGCAAACAGCTTAAAAAGCTAGACAACTTAGTCCCTGAATATAGTCAAAGTATGAAAAGTTTCAGTTTATTTTAAACAGGAAGAATTCAGGCAATTTAGCATTAAGTTTAGAGAACTGAAAGTAATATTCTGATACCTGTACATTCTGTTTTTCCCATTTCCTTCTCATTTTTATCTTTAAAGGAAGAAGCCACCTTCTTTCAAAGGTTGCTTCATTTCTTTCAGTCTTCCTATGAACGGTCTGAATTGAGTAGATTCAGAGAAATAAGGTTGTTCCTTAAGATCTTAACTAAAACACAGGAGTGTTTTTATTATGCCTACCAAATACAGCACTCGAGCCAGGGACTTCGTTCTCCAAGCTATCCTCAACAAGAACACCTCCTATTGTTTTTTTCTGGGCTACAAGCTAGTTCAGGAAATCATTCTCCACTTCTTTGGCAGGTTTTCTCCCTCACAATCTTTTCTTTAGGTGGGGTTAGGGGATGGCACACAAAAGTGAGCCCAGATAGCAAACCCATTCAGTTACAGCTCCAACAGGTTCACAGTATTTTCCTAGAAACCCTAGTCACGGAATATGCTCAGATAAGCATGCTGAACTTCCCAAAACAATAATGTTTTCAGATTGCTAGACCTGAGACAACCTAGACAGGCTTATTTCCAAATTCTATATGCAAGAACACAACGCATGGTCTTCCACATGAATGAGGGAGTTTTAGTTTAAATTATTTTATTAACCTTAAAACTTGGCACACAGCCATCCTGAAAAGGTTAAGAACTTTATTACAGCTGCTCATTAAAGATATTCAGGGTTACAACGCTATTATTGTTCATTAAATTCTGAAGATAAGCTTCCATCTGCAAACTCCAACACAGTATTAGAACATTGCTTATAAAACGACTCAAATTATGTAGGCCTTATTGATGCAGTAGGTACAGTCTGTTACAGTACCTCTTATTCCATACTGTTCGCTTCTTTAATTCTAAACAATGAAGACTTGTTGCTTAGGAGTTAGGTAACTAGCAGGTATTGTGTTTGCAGGTGTCTAGCATTGTTAGACCCTAGTAATGATTAACCTTGAAATTAAGAACCATAAATGAACATGGTCCAGACATGGCTCGGGGACAAACCTCCACCCTCTAAAGAAAAAAAAGAAACCTTATAAGGAAAGAAAGGAATGAGTTCATGAAGAGTTCACTACCCTACCGACCACCAGAGACCACTTGAGACCCTCAAGAAGACCCTAAAGGCTTTAGTGCGCATGTGTCCAGAATGATGTAATATTATAATTAGTTCTCGGAAATTTAATGAATATGTAAAAGAGAAACTTAAAATATGTATGAGAAGCATGGATATAAACAGAAAGGTGATTAGACCAGGTGTGCTTGATTTGTGGCAAGTCCACCGAGCACCCAGGCCTGAATAAAACAATATCTCTCCTGAGCATGTGGAATTGGTTACTTGCACACCAGGCACGAATCCGCTTTTTGGACAACATTATTAGGTATAGATTGAGAGACTAATATTAAGGTAAGTATTAACTTGCGCATTTCCACATATTTAAGTGTAAGATTTTACCTCTCCACAGCAAACTCCCACTAGGTACTAGCCATACAGGAAATAGATGTTTAAAAACAATTAAGACCAAGAGTCTGAAGTTTGCATTACTTCATTACCTTCTGCCAACTATGGCCAGTAGACAGGTATCCGTGTCTCCTCTGGAATACGTCTGTGTTCTGAAGTGATGCATAACACTCTTAGAAGTAGATAAGTGGTTGAAAAAGCACTCCTTTTCCCATTTTAACCTCAACTCCAGTCCCATTATATACGGGATTGAAAAGGCTAATATTAAGACCTTCATTCTACCTTAGTTACCCTATGTATTTCCACAGTGCTATTAAGACTACTGAACCATAAATTATTTGCAATTAACATCAACCTACGTTTATACAATTTCAGAGCATCAGCTGACTTAGGCCTTTCACAGAAGGGATCCTTGTGTTCTTACCTCGATTTTCCTCCTACCTCAACTGATTACAGACCAATCGACACCTCATTTCTAGTCTATTAACCAGCGCTTGGCCAACAATTAAGAGAATACCAACACTCATACTACTAGTTGAGCTTGCAACTTACACAGTCTGGCTGAGCCTTATCAAGTGGTATCAACCTGACTTAAAAGCATGCCTCCAGTTGGGTATCATTTGGTATCTGGGTAAGGGAAAGAATAAGTACTTCCTTTCCTCCCCCCCCAAAGCCTAAGATAGGCTAGAAAAACATTGCAGCAGGAGCTATACACTCACTGTTGCCTTTTACTTGTCACCTATAGCAAAGGACAATTTTGTCATCCACAATCTTATTGGGACACTACTGTACTGCTGTTTACTAGCTTTAAACCAACTAGAATATCTTCAAAGATTCTAGATACACTTAGCCATGAAAATTTACAAAATAGTTTTCCTTTGTGTCACAGCATAAGTGAGAAGCAATCCAAGCCCCTGAGAACATAAGTACATGTTCAACTTCAGAGCAAAGGACAGTGCTTAATCAAAACCTCTTGCTCTCATAGCAGGACTATTTATCAACTGATGCTGAAAAGCTTTTAGTACTAGAACAAGCAAAACCAAAAAGCCTGGAGTTATAGCCTCAGGCTATGTTACCTCCACTACAACCAGTTTGAACTGCTCCATTGCCAGGCCACTTCCTCATATCCCTCAGCTACAAAACACAGACCCCATACCCACCTGTACTCAATCATTTGCTACAGAACTGGTTTCAGATCTGTTTTTGCACTTACTTCACTTTGATCACCTCTAAGTGTCTGCTTGGGTCTTCTAATCTACAATCTGTTGTACAAGCTAGTATGCATACAAGTAACTGCCAAAAAACAGTGAACCATGTTTTTATGCAAGACTGCAGATACTACAAAAACAATGAGTTGAAATAATACCTACTAATACAACTTACCTTGCTACCTGAAACAAGTTCCTTTAGCATCTTAATAGAAAGCCTCTACACAGGCAAGTAAGGTAGCAGCTAAAGCAGAAGACAGTAAGAACTGGTTTACCTAAAGCTTTGTTTTACATTGGAACACATGGGATTGAAAGACATGGCTAAGCAAAAACCAAGACAAAAATGTCAATATAGGCATTTCTCAATAGTAAAAATGGAAGCATGCTACTTCTAGGTCATAGTGGAAAGTTGAATTGCATTTCAGTTTAATCAGTCAGGCCAAATAATTTAGAAATATTCAATTGATTAGTGTATTTTTCCACTGCTACTGCACATAACCAGTTTATAAGCTGATAAGTCTTTTCCAACATTATTTGTGTTCTGCTCACATCGTTCTCCCTTCAACTTCCTATATGTTCCCCCAACCCCTGCATCATCCTTGTTTGAGTTATTCAGAGAGCTCTTTGCCTCCTGTCCCTGCTCCCAGATCTCAGTCAAACTAAGTTGTTTCATCTACGGATAATTCCAAAGTGTTACTAAGATAATAATGGAATTTATTTAATGGACTTAATTTATTCTGAGCAGGAATAAAAAAAAATGGTACTTCTTTAAAAAGCCCCAAAATTAACTTCTAAAAGTTGTTAATATTCACCTCTCCAAAACGCTGAAAAGAATACTCACCTGTCCAATTGTTTTCTACAGTGGTACTCATGTACCAACAAAAAAAAGAAACTGTGAATCTGCTTAGGACAGCTATTCCATGACTTTGAACCAACATGCTGAAGCAACACAAAAATTAAAAGGAGCAGTCATCCTCCCAGGGCTGGTATCCATTAACAGAGGAAAGAAAATCAGTGGCACATTATTGAACAGTTATACTGACCAAGAAGCAAAGCTGGATTCCTCATGGGACGCACTATTTGTATTGGGTTTACATGGCTAGGTTTTGGTAGCAGGGGGGCTGTAAGAATGTCCTCTCTGAGGAGAGGCCAGAGGCTGCCCTGTGCTGGACGGAACCGTTTACAGTTGGCTCCAGCTGACCCACTGCTGGCCAAAGCTGAGCCCAGCAGCCAAGCTGGTGGCCCCTCTGGGAGAATACCAGACAGCAGAGAGGAGTGAGAAGAAAAAAGTGAGAAACAGCCCTGTAGACACCAAGCTCAGAGAAGGAGGAGGTGCTGCTCTAGGCAATGGAGCAGACATCTCCCCCAGCCCATTAAGAGGGCCACGCTGGAGCAGATAACCACACTCAGCCCATGGAGGACCCCACACCAGAACAAGTGGGTGTTTTCCGAAGGAAGCTGCAGCCTATAGAGATCCCACATGCTGAAGCAGGTTCTTCTGACAGGAACTACAGTCCATGGAGTAGACCCATGCTAGAACAGGGACAAAGTGTGAGAAGGAAGCAGCAGCAGAGAAGAGGCATTATGGACTGATGGCAACTCCCTATTCCCCATCCTCACTGTACCACTCCAGAGTCAGGACTAAAGGAGTGAAGCTGAGCCGGGGCAGGCGGGCGGGGGAGGAGGGG
>NW_009208673.1:0-7653 GCF_000690835.1 Fulmarus glacialis
GGGGGGGGGAGGGAGGGAGGGCAAGGAGGGAGCACAGTAGAGGCAACTTACAGAAGCAACTTAAAACAGAAGATCTGAGAGAAAGCAACAGCTCCAGCTATTTCTGGATATATGATAGCTTCCCGAGAGCTTGGGAAGCACAACTGGAAACTATCCAGATCTGGAAACACACCTGCTATATAATCCCAGTCAGGATCCATGAGTCTCTTTGCTTTTCTTCCCTAAAAAGCTGGGTATTAAAAACACTTTCCAAATACACAGCAAAAGGATTGAACCCCTTTACAGAATACAGTGACCATGCTAACTTGAAAACAACCATCATGGTGAGACCCACTTAGAAATACAGAGCTACAGATGCAATGAAGTCGACTTGGTTTCTATACACATTTAAGCCTGCTTGGAAAGTCAGATTCCCATTTTCTAAGAGTGCAGTTTTCCAAGCAAATGACTCCCTGTAACAACTCAAGAAAAGATGAGTTTATTTTCTCTTTACCAGCTTT
The DNA here is from genome assembly GCF_000690835.1 of Fulmarus glacialis. NCBI lineage: Eukaryota > Metazoa > Chordata > Aves > Procellariiformes > Procellariidae > Fulmarus > Fulmarus glacialis. Next base: position 501 of record NW_009208673.1, read on the forward strand.
GGTGATCAAGGCATCTAAGCCATTTCTCCACCATTGAAAAGTAGTCTTCAGATTAGAACATTAAAAGAGCTCACAGAAGTATACAACAAGCACTGGTACCTGAACAAAACAGCAGCAAGCAAACTGCTCGTGGGGAAGAAACCTCCTCTCTTCAGTAACAGTAACACTGAACTCCTATAGCAGCCTACCATATTGGCAAGAAGATACTCCTCAAACATACAATCCTCAAACAGGTGCACTCCTCACCCTTCCTACAGTAGCTATGCATTTAATACCACAAAGATTGGGAGCAACAGGAAGTGCAATATTAACTGAACAATGGACATCAACTGAGAGTCACCCATGTTCTATTTGTTGCTGTGGTAAAAAGAAATAACAATTCAGTGACTGCCAGCAGGAGGAGACAGCAAATAGAATAGCTAAAAGGAGCAGAGAGAGAAGTTACAGTTCACATCTAACCCACCACCAAGAACTACCAGCAAAAGACATGGCTCTGCTAGTCCCAAATAACGCAGTTCAACCACTGCCCTTTCACTATTCAATAGACAGTAATAAAGACCATCAAACCAACCTGATTTGTGCGAGACATTGCAGCCAGCTAACCCAAAAACCAGTGCTGTTCTCACTTTATCTTAAAACTTCAGAAACACTAGATCTGACATACATAAGGAAAAAAGAATGCATCAGAAGGGAGAAAGGGCAGACAACAGGAACCACCCCTTTCAGTAGTTGCAAAACTTTACTTGAATACCCCTTACCAAAACTGATCTGCAATTTTAAGTTTCTACCCTATGTATGTTTTTGCTACTTCCCTTCCACCCTCTGCTGGTCCACTAGCCTATCCACACAGGTACTCAATTCCATGTATCATAATTAATGAGTTACTAGCATGTACCGCTTTTATACCACATACTTTTCCAAAAAGTACACATCCTCTCACAACCCAATGTAAGGAGGCAGCATTAAGCAGCTGGAAGTGTAACACTAACTGACCACGTTGCAAGAGCCTCCAGAGAAGCAAGGCACCTCAGCATTTTGAGAGATTGAAATTGCTACTATTTGTTAAGAAAATACTGTCTTTTCAACACATAAGTTAAAGGCAAGTTCCTCCAGGTGCTTCAGGAATCACAGAACCAGGGGACCACAGCCCGACAGCCACCTAGGCCACAAGGCCGGGGGTGGGAGGAAGGGGAGGAGAAGCAAACATGCTACTGCCCAACAGTTGTCACCCCATACCTGCTCAAGGGGTGGAAGGATTGGTGATGCCTCATCCCCCATCTCTGCATTCCAGTCCTCTTGGTTCATGCTGTGCCCTGCCAGATCTGCTTGCAGGAGACAAAACACATTAGCAGCGACCCCCTGCCTACCCTCAGCGGGTCCCACGGCGCCCGTGCAGGGGACACTATTGAGCCTGCCTGTCTCAGCACTCACTGTCCTCATCACAACCCCCACTCCGTCGGGGGAGGGGAGAGGGTCCTCTCGGGCGAGAGCCTCCCACTTCCATGAGAGAGGTACCCAGCCCAGCTCCTACCTCCTTTCCCCAGCCAGCGAACCTCCGCATTGAAAGAAAATGGCACCTCCCAGCGAGGCCCCTAAAAACCCCACCGCCACGTGCAGTTGCTGGTGCGTCACGTGCCTCGCCCGCCGGCCAATAGGAGCGCGGCTCCCCAACAGAGCGCGCGTGCTGGTGCCTGTAGCTGGGGTGAGATACCGCGCGCCCCGGGCGTTGAGCCGTTAGGCGGCTGGGGCCGTTAGGGGTGGGGGAGGGCGGCGCGGGAAGGCGGTTGCGCGCCAGAGTGGAGCTTGTCGGGCAGGGGGCGGCCGGGGCCTTTACTTGGTTGTGGTGTCTTGCTCCCTAGGTGGGAAAGAGCGGGAGCTGTATCTTACTATGGCGTGTGTCGCTGTGTGGAGCAGTGGTGCCCTCGGGGTAGTCAAGGTGCATGTGGAAGGAAAAGGGAGCTCAGGAAAATGCAGGTTCACGGTATCTGAGCAGTTCTGTGCTTTGGTGATGGTCCTGCTTGGCTCTCTGAGCATCTGAATATTGCATAATTTCTTCATGTATGACTGTTAAAGTGTGGTTTATTTTACAAATACCTACTTCTAATGAAAGTGAAATCCATTGTTTGGCAGAACTGCAACTAAGATATTAATCATTTTACTGCAAACAAAGTTTTCAAGCATTAGTGCAACAGCTAACAGAACATACTCCGCTAGAATAAAAAAGAAAATAGTTTAATTACATTAAACAGGCTTTTTATTTGTTTAAACAAAAAAACCCACAAACACCCAACTTAAGAACAACATCGCTTTCCTGCAGTTTTTTGTTGTACCAGACTTGGTGGAGAAAAGAAAGAGGGCTAAATTCCTGGCTCAGGAGTTTTATTTATGTTGAAGTGCAGAAGAACATAGATGGGACTTGTATCAGTTAAATGCGTCTATTAAAATTGCACCAAGTACTCTTGACACTTCTGCTCGTGTTTCTGAGCTGCTGGTGCAGCGTATGTCTTCTCTGTACCTTTTTTCATGCTGTGGAATAATACAGCAATACTTGTTCTGAAAATTGTAAAGGAAGTTTATATTGTTCCATAAATATGATAAATATTCATTAACCTGCTCCACCACGTTCAACAGATTTTCCTCATCAGAAAAACTATTTGAAAAACTGTGTGCCTGTTTAAGAACTCTAATGTCTTCTGTTGCACAGAAGCTACATCAGCTCTGTAAATTTGCAGTGAACACCTGAATGTCTAGTAGGGGCTTTGGGCAATAGTAAGGCAAATTTCTGCAGCAGATGGAGGTTATTGGAGAGTGGTCTCTGAACTAATGCTCTGGTTATTTTCATCTTACTCATTGTCAGTTAAGCCTGACCCTTTACAGCTGCTCGTTTTTCAGAAACGTCAGGACAGGACACAGGTTGTGCTCAACTTAAAACGCAAAGCAGCTAAGAAACTAAGAACCAGCTTCTCTATCTCAGAGTGAGCTTAAAACTGCACCCCTAGATGATATATGTGAGGCTGTGCTTAGTGCAGGAAGCAAAGATAACTGCTTGGAGTTAATAGCTTTCCATAAGTGATCAGTAAGATACACAATGTCCAAGGATGAAGAACTCGCAGTGGGAGCATCTCTGTGGGAAGTGTGTGAAGCTATTTACAAGTTCCTGAAGCAGCATCTGGAACTAGCAGGGAGGCTCACGAGCTAAATTTTACCCACTAACTCCATAACACACCATTTTACTTTTTGCCTAAACAAGAAAACAGAATAGGCTGCTTCATCAGCCAAAACGGCTTCTGTTTTCATTGCACTGAAGCTCTATTTTGGACATCCATAGAGAAAAAGAGCAGTATATCTGTTCTCCTGAGAAATTTATGGTTAATGGCAGATGGTACATCTAAGCCAAACTGAGAGCTTTCAAATTGTTCATCCTCCTTTCCATCAACAGGTTACCATTCCCTCAGCTTTGCCAGCATAACTTCATGTTCAGCACTCCCTAACTCACTCAAGGAGATGCAGTTTAGGTTAATACTTTTAATGGTAGACATAGGGAGCAACTATGAATGCAGTCATGGTGGCAGATCTGTAATCACTGGTGGGTGATCTCTTAGTTAATTTCAGATACAATCAGATGTCATAGCCTCTAACTAGTAGATGGGCTTGAAGAGTTCTTATTTTCTTCCTCTATTCCTTTGATTCTGCGCATTGTAAGACACTATCTGCTGCCTCCAAATTACTTTTCGCTAATTCAGGAGAAGCCAAACAATGAAATTTTGTGAATGCCAAGAAATTACATGGTAAGTGTAACTCATTTGTTCAACTCAGAAGATTGTTCTACAACTTTTTTTTTTCTTTTTCCTAAGGCTGCTAACAATTCAATGTAAACCATGGTGGCAGGGCACAAGTTGCACAAGACATTTGCTGACTACTACCCTGCAGGTCATTTTGTCCACCCAGCCCCACTCAAGCAGAGTCACCTAGAGCCCAAAGAGAATGAAGTAATTTCCTACATACATAAACAGTGTCTTGTAGAGTATATTCAAGTGTAACACCAGAAAAACATGTAAAAGTATATGACAAAAATGTATAAAAATAACCCCAAGTGTGAGTGTAACCCCCTAAAGCGAGGAAGAAGAAACCAGCAACGTAAGCATCATATTCCTCCCAGAGGACTCCAGATGCTGACAACTTGCCGTAATGTCCCCTCCTCTCACCACTGCCCAAGAATGAAACCACCAACCTAAAGACCCAGAGCAGCAGTAGAAGGGTGAGTGTAACACCAGGAAAAGGGGTGGAAAGGAAGCACGTGCATGAAAAATTTTCTTCTTTCTTTTTGTGTTACAACTGGAGCTGGACTAATAATGATTAGACTCTTAGGATTTCAGTTACAGTAACAACAAATTCTTGGCTTTACTTATATATAAGCTGTGCTTTCTCTTTGCCCACAAACAAGATTTTTTGTGTAACACAGTTTCTACATCTTAAATGGTATCCTGATGTATTATCAGTATTTTTCAGAAAGAAATCTGGAGTAATACCTAGTGAAATGCAAAACCCACTAAGTTTGTTAGCCATGTGACCATGCCTCTGTTTGCAGTGATGGGAAAACTTATTTGTTCATCCAGTATAATTTTCTATCATGCCTCAATTTTATGAATTTTTGCATATTACAATTATACCTGCAAGTACAGAGCAAAGTATGCCTTAAGGCTAAATCAAAAGAAGATTCAACATAGTGTGAGGTGGAAATTTTTTAAAGAGCTGGATTTAATACTATCTTTGTCTTACAGATGTACCAAGAGGTCCTAAACAAATTTAGGCTCCCGTTTTTCTAGGCACTGCCTAGGCTTGTAGGAAGAGACACTCTGCCCAGAAGGTAATGTGTCATCAGAATAGAAAGCCACAACACAAACACTGCAGGACAGTGACTGAATACCCTTTTGTAAAGTCAACTGTTGGCAGCAGTTTTCATGAGGGAGCAGGAGGAATCTCTAAAATTCTGTTTGGCTCGGTTGCAGTTCTTACAATAAAATATTTTTCCTGAGCATAACTCTTTTGAGGACTGTAGTTGGTGACGAAGAATGCAATGAACTACATGTCATCTATTTGCTGTAGCAGTAACTGTATGTCTTCACAGCATAGGACACAGAGAGGCTTGCAAAACTAGCTGCTTGCATGCCGAAAAAAAAAAAATCAGTTCTTCACACATCTCCACTTTGTGGGTTTTAGTTTAATTCACTTTCATAGCACCAGCATGTGGTGTTAGCATTGGATTTCAAATTCATGTGGTAGCAGGCGGACAGACTTCCTGACTCATCAACCAAAACCTTCAAATGTCTGTGGTGGGCTGACCCTGGCTGGACACGAGGTGCGCACCAAGCCACTCTATCACTCTCTTCCTCAGCTGGACAGGGGAGAGAAAACATAACGAAAGGCTCATGGGTCGGGATAAGGACAGGGAGATCACTTACCAATTACCATCTCGGGCAAAACAGACTCAATTTGGGGAAATTAGTTTAATTTATTAGCAGTCAAATCAGAGTAGGGTAATGAGAAAATAAAAACTAAATCTTAAAACACCTTCCCCCCATCCCTCCTTTATTTCCAGGCTTAACTTTACTCCTGAATTCTCTCCCTCCTCCCCACGCAGCGGCACAGGGGAGGAACGGGGAATGGGGTTTGCGGTCAGTTCATCACGCATTGTCTCTGCCGCTCCTTCCACCTCAGGGGGAGGACTCCTTACAGTCTTCCCTGCTCCAGCATGGGGTCCCTCCCACGGGAGACTGTTCTCCACGAACTTCTCCAACATGGGTCCTTCTCACGGGCTGCAGTTCTTCAGGAACTGCTCCAGCGTGAGTCCTTTCCATGGGCTTCAGTCTTTCAAGGAACAGACTGCTCCAGTGTGTTCCCCCATGGGGTCACAAGTCCTGCCAGTAAACCTGCTCCAGTGTAGGCTCCTCTCCACGGGGTCACAGTCCTGCCAGGAGCTTGCTCCAGCATGGGGGCATCCACCTGCTCCAGCGTGGGGTCCTCCATGGGCTGCAGGTGGATATCTGCTCCAGCATGGACCTCCATGGGCTGCAGGGGGACAGCCTGCCTCACCATGGTCTTTACCATGGGCTGCAGGGGAATCTCTGCTCCGGCCCCTGGAGCACCTCCTCCCCCTCCTTCTCCACTGACCTTGGTGTCTGCAGAGTTGTTCCTCTCACATATTCTTACTCTTCCTGGCTGCTGTTGTATGGAGTTTTTTCCCCCCCTTCATAAATATGTTATCCCAGAGGCTACCACTGTTGCTGATGGGCTCAGCCAGTGGTGGATCCGTCTTGGAGCCAGCTGGCATTAGCTCTATTGGACATAGGGGAAGCTTCCAGCAGCTTCTCACAGAAGGCACCCCTGTGGCCCCCCCCGCTACCAAAACCTTGCCACGCCAACCCAATACAATGTCTAAGAGCCACAACATAGACTTGGATTCTAAGAGTGGCTCAGAGGCAAAAGATGATAGTGAATTTGCTGGGCTACACAGAAGCAAGAGTTTTGGTCCGACTTGGCTTACGTGCCCCCGAATTTCAGGATGATGCGTGGCGTTAGTCTCTGCTGCCACACTTCCTCCCAGTCTGAAATGCAATTACACAGCAGCTTTCTTGCAGGAACAGTCCCGCTGCTAGCCACACAATCTGGTTTGGGCTGCACTTGAACAGGCAATACAGATTGGGATTTGTGTCTAGCTTGTTTTGTAACATTGTTCTCACATTGGGAAGCTCTCTCTCTGCTGCCTTCCTTGCATGCAATTCAGCAATTTTCCCAAGCATGACCTATAAATATCCCTAGAATTTGACTTTAACCAGGGTTTCAACTATGAAAAGGACAAGTTCCCAACTTGATTTAACTAGGATCAAAAAAAATCCTCGGGTTAAAAACTGTGAATTTCTAAAAGGTATTGGCTGGCTGATTGTCCCTGTTGTCTTGCCTGCTTACCTGTCCTTTGCTCAGCAAGTGTTGCTTACCTCCCTGAGCAGGCCAGGAGACTTGTGGTACATCATGCCCCAAGGAAGGCGCTTTGCCAGTCATGCCAAGACCAGCGTGGTTTGTTTTGGCAAGCGTTATGTCTACACTTTGTCAACATTCTGACTGCAGAAGCATGGAAGCAAATGGCTGAGCTTTT
>NW_009208673.1:7669-8160 GCF_000690835.1 Fulmarus glacialis
TAGCTTTTTTTTTTTTTTGACCGTCAACAATCGCCAGCAAATCCAAATCTTTTCTTCATGTTTTTGGCCAATGCTTGTCCATACCCCAACCACGTCCCTGCAGAACTCGGTCGGGCACAGAGCGTGTGCTATCGCAGCAGACGCCCTTGCCGGCAGTGCAGCCCAGCGCCGGGCAGAACGGCGCGCTTGAGACGGCGTTTACGCAGAACGAGAGGAGGGAGGCGAGACAATCGCCAGCAAATCCAAATCTTTTCTTCATGTTTTTGGCCAATGCTTGTCCATACCCCAACCACGTCCCTGCAGAACTCGGTCGGGCACAGAGCGTGTGCTATCGCAGCAGACGCCCTTGCCGGCAGTGCAGCCCAGCGCCGGGCAGAACGGCGCGCTTGAGACGGCGTTTACGCAGAACGAGAGGAGGGAGGCGAGAGCGCCACCAAGCACAACCACGGCCCCGCCCGCGCTGAAGCGAGTCGGCGGGCTCCTGACAGCCA
>NW_009208674.1:0-14374 GCF_000690835.1 Fulmarus glacialis
GCAGGGGACAGGCGTGGCCTTGGGGGTGCCAGGGATGCAGCGCAGTGGGGATGTGCAGGAATAGGGATGCAGGGCAGTGTGGTGACTTGAGGGATCGCTGTGGGGACACAGCCTTAAAGTCGACCGCCTGCTGGGACACGCAGAAGGGATCCAGGCAAAGGCCCCACAGGATTTTTCGGTCAGGATTACATCCCTGTCAATGTCAGCATGGGGTTTACAGCATTGTTGCTGCTTGTGCTCAACACCAGCTCACAGCCTGGGAGCAGGCTTTGCTGTCAAAGATCAGCAGAGCTCCCCTGTCCTGCTGGGGCATCTCCAGGGGACTTGCGGGACCAGCACAGGGTGACAGCAGGAACAGGAGAGCAGTGATGGAGCTGCCGGTCCTCTCTAGCTAAGTGCTACCAGCACACCCTCAGACCATCCCTGCAGTCAAGCACAGTTGCTGCCACTGCACCACAGCCATCCCCTGGCTGGATCCATCCCTCCTGCTCTCCTGAGCAATGCACCAGCGCTGGCTTCCCACACGAGCCCAGGAGCAGAGCACAGAGAGGGTGACCGTGCTCCCCTTTTCTCTATTTCCGTCTAAAGCAGCTTTGAGCTCTTGAGCCTCCTGGGTGTGTTCCTGTCGCCTGTCCTGGCATCTTCTCAGGCTGCAACATGTCACTTGGACTTCTGTCCTCTGCAATGGTACAGAATAGATATACAGAGCAATAAATGTATTAGAGGGGCATTCAAAGCTGTGGCTACTGCTGGCGGGCAGGATGGGGTCAGCGTAGCTTCTGCTAACGCTCAGTCCATGCTTGTGGGCCTGTGTCCCACTCAAGTTTCTTCTAACGTTCCCCATAGTGGGACCCCCAGCCATAGCTCCCAGCCGTGCTGGACTCACCACCGACAGCAGTGGATGATGCTCCCTCCCACCGGCTCCTTTCCCAGGGGATGCTGGCTCTGGGGACCACAGGGGAGTTATCCCTGTGGCACTGGGTGCCGAGAGCCTGAGCTGTGCCCAGGGAAGGTCACTGCAATAGCCTGTGCAGTGCTTTTTGTGACTCTTCTGATGTTAGCACAGACGCCTTCCTGCAAAATCCTTTTTCTCTAAGCTCTTTGCTCCTGCACAGCAGATTAAGCGCTCGTTGCGTGCTGGACCTGTGGGGTGTTACCCCAGGTCTGGCCAACCAAACTCAGAGGAACCGTAGGATATGCACAGGTGAATTGACAGGGAGGGATTCAAAACCCTCCCAGACCTGTGCCAGGATGAAGCCACAACCGCATTGGCAGGGGATTGTCACAGGGGAGCCACTTTCTCTCTGCTTCCCCTCCGTAAAGCAGTAGCTCCCGGGGAGGTGCGGGCTCTCACTGCCAGATGCGCCACAGCTCCCCGAAGTCGGTCCCTTCCCCAGGATGGGTCCTGGGTGCTCCATGAGGGATGCTCTGGGCACTCAGCAGAGAAGGCACACTTGGTTTTGGGAGGACGGAGGGGCCGCGTCTTCCTCCCTCACACTCCCACGGCTTTGAAAGCCGGCAAAAGCACCAGCTCCTCATCCTCCCCTGCCCGGGTGCACTGGATGCAGATGCAGCCCCAGGGTCTGCTTTGAACGTAGGTGATCTCAGAGCAGCGCGGTTGCATCTGTGTCACAGAGGATATGAAAATCCTGCGATGCTGCAGAGGAGTTACCACGCCAACCCGGTCTGGAGGCTGGGGCTGGCACTGAAACCACAGGCAGGGGCGACCATCACATGTTTAGACCAAATCATACCCTACTCCCCTCCTCCAGTTCCTCTTGCATCTCCCAGGCATTGCAGGGGCTGCACAACTTTCAGGAGAAGGTGCAGGGATGAGACATAACTGGCAAACAGCAAAGGCAGGTCCCCGCCGGAGCCGTGTGGCTCCTCTCCCAGGTGTCCTCGAGGGTTGGCACCTGCTCCATGCAAGCCTTGGAGCCATCTGAGATCAGTCCCCATTGCACTTGCCAAGGCCAGGATGAGTCACAGCTGCTACAAAATTCACACCTCCTGCGGGTCCCTGCCGGTTTTACCCAGCGAGCATCCTTTGGCGCGTGATATATCCAAGAGAAACCATTCCTGATGGGATCTGGGGAGCCTTAACCTCTGTCCCCAACACTGGAAGGACCATGAAGAGCCCTGCCTTTTGGAAAACCCTCCAAAGCTCTTAGGGGACTGACCAGGTGCAGAGCTGAGGGGAGGTTCTTGCTGGCACAAGCTTTGGGACACGCTGGTGATATTTTCCCCTCAAATCACAGAAGACAGCTGTCTGCAGCTCCTAAAACCCCACGTGCAGCACAGCAGAGCTCCCACCACACATATTCCCCCATCCTCTCTTTCATCCCACCCTGAGGCTGTCAGGACGGGCTTCCCAGGAGAGAAGCTGCTGGGCTGCATATGTCAAAGCAGAACCTGGGTCAGAAGTTCATTACAGATTTCTTATTAAATGGGAAGAGGTGCCCATTGGTGAGACAGAGACCTTGGGATGCTCAGAGTAAAGATAAGCTTTAATAGGGTGCTCCCCCCCACATATTGAATAGAAAAATTCACCATTTGTATTTGCTTAAAATTTTCAGCCCTTGTTCTGGGAACAGCCCGAGTCATCGCATAGCCAAGGAGGCTGACAGCATCTAAGAGGGGGAAAAAAAAAAAACCCCCAAAACGTGGAAAAGTGTTGCTGTGCACCGCTTATGTGTATCTATGGTTACAGGAGATCGTGTCAGAGGATGTAAGACGTTACCGGGGAAATCAGACGTGATGGTGTCAATAGAGACTGCAGGAGCTCATCCTCCGGCAGGGCAGAGTTTGGATGCTCGGTGCAGACCCACACAGCAACCGATGGGGATGAAAATAAATACCAGCCATTTGGAGAAGAAACCATCCCACACACAGAGTGAGGTGGGCCTGGCAGGGAAATACGAGTACCACCCGCTGCCGCAAACGCTTGGCACGTGTTCCCGGGGAAATTTAAGCGTGTGCTGAAGAGCTGCTCCTGCCTGGGCAGTTATTGCGTAGTTACAGACCTTGCTACAATTAGAGCTCGTCAGGATGTTTGAATCTAGCATCGCATCCTTTCCAAAAGCAAACATTCCGGGGCGAAAGGATTCTTTCAAAATCATAGGATATTTTCAGTGTATTTTAAGAAAATGGTTTCATTAAGTTTCTGCTGCATTTGCGTTTTAAAAATTGTGATATTTTTGGATGTAATTCTTTTTCTCTTTCAAAATATATGTAAATCCCATCAAATAGTTCCAGTTACCAATTAGTAATATTGCAGCAGCAGAGTGAAAATGAATTAAAGCCATTTTAGAAAACACCTCTGTTGAAAGCGTACCAGGGAAATACAAGATTTCGATCAAGGACAAAACAAAACCAATGTATTCATCTATTAATTTGTAGCCATTTCTCTATTAAGAGTTGTTTTGAAAACCAGCAGTACAAAAATTACAGGAAGGCATGACGGCTTTTAAGGGCTAACGCAGATGTGCTGGATCCTGCCTCCCTGTGGGATTTCCAAGCCTCTTCCCACCCTCCTTTCTGCTCCCGGGACATCCTTGAGAGTTTTCCCAAAGGTGTCCGCAAGCTTTTTGTATCTCTTTGCTGACAGATACCGGCTGCGGCATGTTCAGCCACATGCTCTAACCTGCTTCAGATTAGGCATGCTGTGTCAGGATGCTTTTGATTTTGGGCATCTGCCTCTAGACATTTTAACGTGGATGTGATGTTTAGAAGCGCTGAGCACTTTCCCTCTGGAAAGTAAATTGCTGATGGCATCTGCAGCTGCTGCCCAGATCATAATTCAGAGCTGACAATTGGAGTGTGGCTATTTTTTTAATGACGTTCTATGTCTCGATTGTGCTACCGGCTCTCTGCTGATGCCATGCCGGAGTCACAGCGGTGACTCCGCAATTTAAGAGCCTGCAGGTTGAACACGTGCGCCTTCAAAACCCCTTTGTGCACTAGGAACCGTCTCCCTGCACTCACGGAGCTCAGCCACGTGCAAGTCAGATACCGTCCCACCTCAAGTTGTTCCCCCACGCTAATGCTTCGCTTCAGAAAGAACCTTTCAATGTGGTATTTCCTCTCCATGATTTCCGGCAGGGGGAAAGTTTAAAGCGTTTGCCTTAAAGAAGCTTTTTTTTTTTTTTTTTTAAAATGTGGGGGTATAGTCACAGTCAGAGGAATCCACACATTTCTCATTCCTCCAACGAGCTTGGCTAAACCTACGGCTGTTCTCTTCAGTAGCACCCAGGGAGAACTCACAGCACTTTGGGCTGATCTAATAAAGGAGAAGAATCATTCTGGAGTCATTCACCGCAAAAATGAACCCATCCCAGAGGCTTTGGCAGATGAGACGAGCGTCTTGAGAGACAGCACAGAACACTTCTGTTCCATGGACCTGTACCTGGGCCAGGCAGGTACGTTCTTGAGATGAAATACACCTCATTCAAAAAAACTTCCACCTCTAATGAACTGTTCTTAAACGAGGTTGATGCATTGGTCTTGGCACAGCACTTTTCTTGTAGCTGTAATTTGGCAGTGAACACTTCGTATGCTAAAGTCTGGAAAGAAACAGCTCTGTGCCAGAAAGCCCAGAGAGGACAATTTCATCTGGCAGCATGGGCTGCATCCCTAATATATGCCATTTGGTGGAGGAACAGAGGACCAAAGTGCACCGAGGGAGTCACTGGGACGTGTTCAAGACCTGTCCTGATCATCACATTTCATCAAAAGCAAGCATAAAACTTGGAAATGGCTGAACAAAATCTTCAGTGAGAAGTGTTTGGTCTGCAAATACACTGTCTAAACTCAAACACAACAGAATCAGTGGGGCAAAGCCTGGAGATAACAGCATGGGAAGGTCTGAGGTGACAACTTATCCTGTTTCCCCTCAGGCCCTCAAGAACAACACCCCTACATGTTGACGGTGTCATGGTGCTTGATGCCAGAAGGGACAAGCAGATCATCTAGTCTGACCTCCCATATGATGTGGGCCAGGTACCTACTTATCTGATGGCCAAGATATCTAAGACATGCCACAAGCCATCTAATCCAGACCTGAACACCTCTTTAGTGGAAGATACCACCATTTCCCAAGGACTTTGTCCCTGAATTTAATGGGAGCATTTGTAGAGTCTGTAGGCAGGAAAGACAGGAGCAGGCAAGGGACATCGCAGCTCCCTGGGCAGTGAACCCCAGGGGACAGCCAAGACAGCTGGCACAATGCCCTCAGTTGGTTCCAGCACTGCTCATGGTCTGCGGTGCTCGCTGAGGGACAGGCAGCAATTACATGTCCGCAAGCCCACCTTGGCACACTGTGCTCCAGAGCGACCGTAGCTTTCCAAGAAGGAGACACTTTCCCAATTGTTGGCAAAAAGTAGCTCCTGGCTAGAGCAGTGTTGGGTCCTCTGGCCCCATTTCTGATCTCCAAAGCCTCCAAATAACTCGGGTAGCAAAGAGGTCCATGTCACAGCCACTGCCCACAATGGCCCCACTCATAAAAGATCAGGCCACTGGGTCCTTCTCACCCAGTGGCCATGGCAATGGAGAATGGCCAAAAGCCTTCCCAGGGCTCTCCGAGAAGGCAGTGGACAAGGGATGACAGACATCTGGGTGGGCTATGCCCAACACCAGCTCCTCAGTCATATAACAGGTCCTACAAAAAGAGGGTACATGGGGAGCCCAGGCAGGTCTCCATTAAGCTGTCAGGAGCTCATGTCCTCTATGGCCAACCCACCTCAGGTCACACCAAGACCCCAACAGTGGGTGTGTTCCTGCACCATGGAGGGGCGAGATGAGGGAAGGAGGACCATGTCCTTGTCCTTGCACCACCCACAGGGATCCCAGGCCAGATGGGACCCACGCGGGACCCCACTGTGGAAGCAGGCCCTGCTCTGAGCATGCCTTTGTGGGGTGGACCTGCCTCCTCCTGAGGTCCCCAGGGAGGGATACAAATTACTTTTTCCCCAACCGAGAGTATTGATTGTGGTCAGACCTGCGGCTCAGAGCTCGCTAATGAATTGTAATTGGAAAGAAGTTCCACTTTGACATGTTTTATTTTATTTATGTCAGGATTTGCCATGCATTAAGCTAGGGGCTCATTAAATTAGTGAGGCAGACAGTTCCCGCCAAGATGGCCCAAGCTGGGCAGACTTCAGCTGGGGACTGGCAGCAGCAGACCTAGGAGAGACGTGGTCTGCAGAGGGACCGGGGGTCCTCCTGCTTCTCCGCTCCCCCCAAGGTAGACAGAGGCTCCAAGACTGGCATGGCCAACACTTCTCTGTGCAGCCTTGAGCCCTCTGGTTGCCCCATATATCCCTCGCTCCCAACCCCCTTCTCCAGGGATTTTGCCCTCCTGAGACAGTCCCTTCTTGCATTAAGGATGAGCACGTAGTAGGGCACCAGGTTGGGTTTCGCCTGCCCTGCCAGAGCCCTCTTCTGCGCCTGGCTCACCATGGAGGATCCATCTTGCCCCTCCTTCACCTCACGTCTGCTGGCAGCCGCAGTGCCCTCTGGCCTCCAGACAGTCTCCGGGTCCAGACAGGACCTGAATTTATAATATTGTGAAAGGCAAACCGAAGACAGAAAAAATCTCTCCCTACCCAGCCTGCTGCCTCCCCGCGTTGGCCTGCCCTGCTGCTGCTTCCACGCAGGCTTCCCAGGCTCCTCTTCACTTGCTCCAGAAAGTTCCCCCATCCCTGTTTCTCCTCTCTTCTCCATTTCTTTGCCCATCTTTCTGCCAAGTTTCTGGAGTATGGCCCTCTCCCCTCTCCATAGGCGCCTGGTTCGCCGTCAGGAGGGTGTGAGTGGGAAGTCAAACGTCTCTTCCATTGCAGTATGCGATGCAATGATGTATAGAACAGGGATACGGGGTACCTGGGAGCATGCTCCCCCACCGTGGACTGAGCCCAGCCTGCACCCACAAGGACAGCAGTCCGGTCCCTTGCCCCTTGCTTTCCCTGCGGGTGCCTCAGCATCTCCTTGCAGACCTTCCATCCCCAGTCCTGGCATTCCGCATCAGACCCACGGTGTTTCACATGGATAAAGCTGTGTAGTGTCGAACTTCTGCTCAGGACCTGCTGGAAAATGCCAATTTTCTGACCCTACTTAGGATTTCCACAGTGCAGGGAACAGGTCTCCTTTTCTAGGGAAGTGACATGGTGGAGTTCAGTGTTCAATGGGTGGGAGAGAGGCCACGTTGTCCTGCCTTAGAGTACTTGTACACCCCTGAGCCAAACTCCATTCTTAGGAAAGCCTGAGAGGAAGAGAGAAGGGAAGGGAAGGGAAGAGGAAAGGAAGAGGAAAGGAAGAGGAAGGGAAGGGAAGAGGAAGGGAAAAGGAAGAGAAAGGAAGGGAAGAGGAAGGAAAGAGGAAAAGAAGAGGAAGAGAAGAACCAAAAGAGTGGGTGAGCATGGACCAAGAGCAAACAGGCCAGGAGAACCTTCCAGGGAAGAGGAAGGGAAGAGGAAAGGAAGAGGAAAGGAAGAGGAAGGGAAGGGAAGAGGAAGGGAAAAGGAAGAGAAAGGAAGGGAAGAGGAAGGAAAGAGGAAAAGAAGAGGAAGAGAAGAACCAAAAGAGTGGGTGAGCATGGACCAAGAGCAAACAGGCCAGGAGAACCTTCCAGTTAAGCAAAGGGGGGCCTGAGCCTGGAGACTGACGCTGACCTAAAAGCTGAAAAGGCAGTACATGGTTAGGACAGTTCAACGGAGCAGGATAAAGCTGTGCCTGGCCCATGCACATCTATGCAGCTTGCTGGCCTAGCAGACTGTGCTGGGACATGCCTCTCCCGTACCATCCCAGTACCACAAGTTGGGCTGTTGACAGAGATTTGCTGGTCTCTGGAAGACCAGATGGAGAGATCTGGCTCTCTATCCCCTCTCCCAAGACTGTATTCCAATACATGTGCATTCACCTTACTTCTAAGCACCAGCATAGTCTTGACATTAACCACAGACTCAAAAGAGACCATCAGTCATCATCAGAAACAGGCAGCATCTGAAACCAACACAAGTCCGTGGAGATGCCACCTGAAACTCTGCTGTAAGTCAAGGTCTCCAAGAATGCAGCTGCTAAATAGAAAAGATTTAAATGAGAATTTTGTCTCTGGGTGAAAGCAAGTACAGCAAAATGGACACCACCAAGGGTCACAAGATAGATTTTCTATCAAGAGCTGCTAATTAATTAATGTCAGAATTAATCAAATCCCTAAATTGGGGCATGAAATATGCTTAGGAGAAGATTAGGTGATGAAAAACAAGCTGGTTATTACTAGTATTTGCTATACAAAGTGAGAACACCATTGCTCCAAGAAAAAAAGGAAAAAAATTTACAGTGTTCATAATGGACGTGAGATTTGAGTAAAATACCTGATTTCAGATGACTTGTAGAATCCCACCCTCAAGGCAACACTGTAATGCAGATCAAGAGACCTCCAAACTGGAAAAAAAAAAAACCATGAGGGAAATTAGAGATTTAAGCAGAGAAAGAAACATGCTGCCATGTAAAGCTGAGCCAGACAAATCAGGGGGGGACAGTATAAGGTCCTGAATCAGAATTACAAAAGCAGGGCTTGAAGAAGAAATCAAAACAAAACTATGAAGGCAAATGCAGTAACCTGCAGGAATTAAAGAGAGCATCAAGTAGGGAAGCAACTCGGATAGAAGCAGCATCTTCTATTACCAGTCCAGGTAGAATTCCATTGAGCACGTATAAAGCATAGACTTCTGGCTGATATTGTGAACAGATGGTACATATGAAGAAATAAATCAGAGGAGGGTGTAATGTACCTGTAAAATATGCGGAGAGGTGTGGCAGCAGCAGGACCTCACAAGATTTATTAGTTGGAATTGGTGGATGTCTATGTTCAGGGACAATTATACTGAATAAAAATGGAATAATTCTTACAAAATTAGACCAATTCTTCTCATTAGATCTGGTGTTCAAGTTAATGGCCTGTCTGAAGTTAGTCTGTGAAAACTAGAAAGAAAATATAGTCACATGGAAATCTTCCAAGTAAACCTTTACTAATCCCCTGGGATGCCGTGCATAGGTGAATTAGATGGGAAGGTAAAATAAAACCGTGATCTGCTTTGGTTTCAGGAAAGGAAAAAGCTATTCTGAGGCTGAAAACGTTCAGTCTCCTTGAAAGAGGCAATACAAAAAAAAGGAAAATAATGGCAAAATGCAAAAGCAATATTGCTCATGTGCATGTTCTGATCCCTACTAGAGAGCTGACAGAGAACTGTTTACGAAAAAAATCCCAAATTATGTACTGTTTCAGGACTATTGTAATCACAACCCAGAAGTGATCTTTCTAGAAAGTGCAATGGCTGAATGAGACCTGACAGGTCCAGCTGAGATCTGCTGACTTGGGTGTCAACTGCAGAAACAATATTTTGATTGTTAAAAGTGTCAATATTTATCTGAAGAGTACAATATTAAACACGCTAATTTGTGTTCAGGGTGCACAAATCGTTGTCAAAGCCTTAAAAAAGGCGGCCTAAAAAAAAAAAGGGAAGAGCCTAGTTCACAATCCTTCCTGGCTGCACAGAATCACAAACCGAGCCCATTAGAAACTCAGGCTGTTGCCCGCTGAAATGTTCTTTAATGGAAGCTTAAAATCAGACAGCCTGGCTGTAGCTGGTGTGCTGCGTGGAGAGGGGGAATGGGCTGGAAGGGAAATAGTCTGTAAGAGTCTGAAACAGATGCAGAAAAGTCCCCGGATCAAACTATAGCAATGGGAAACGCAGAAAAATTCAGGGATAAAAACCTGTTCCAAAGATCTACATGACAACGGAACCAGCTCTGATGTAGTGGGAAATGTTTATATATTTATTGAATAACCATCTTTATTTATATTTCCCTTGGAAGGGGGTGATGAGAGGACATCTGGCCACAGGTACAGCAAGGTACATGCCATGGGATACCCAGCAGGGACAACCCAACGGGGCACTCAACGTCTCTGCTGCACCCAGATGGAGACCACCCGAGCTGCAAAGAGCCTTGCTCACAACCTTGCAGTACCAAAGGCAAAGTGTTTGCTGGCCAGGGATGTTCTGTGATACCAGACCAGGGTGGGGGCAGCTCTCAGAGCCCCCCTCCCCTCCTCAAAGAAGCAGGGTGCAGAGTCTTGCTTTGCACACCTCTTGTGCAAGGAAAAGTGGCTCGTGGGTGGTGGGAAAGGATCCCCCATGGACTGTGTCCCCTGAGGGTCCCAAATCCAGCTCTGCGACCAAGGACAGCTGGGATGACCATCCCGCGCTCGCTCAGAGACGAGGCTGCTCTGCAGGCAGCTGGGAAGGGAGGTTGGGGAGCACAGCATCATCCATCACTGACATGTCTTCCTGCAGCAGAGAAACACCCTGTCTGAAAGGCCTCATTAGCATGTAAACGAGCTGCTCCTAAGCACAGCTGGGGCTTCCCTCTCCAGCAGGTCACAACCAGTCATTTACTTGTAACTACCGTAGAAAGCCAGGATGCTCAACCCCTCCCAAATCCCCCCAGACGCGAGTCTGAGCGCCCACGTGCTCAGGACTGTCAAGGAGCATCAGCTCCGCAGACTCAGCTCCGGCCTGGAGAGCAGATTACTGCCGGAGCAGCCCACAGCAGGGCACAGCTAAGGAAGAGTTAACCTCTACGGTCTTCCCATGGGCAGACGTTCCATGTTGGAGAGTCTCCTCACTCTGCGTTGGCATCCGTGTGGAGGAGCTATCAAAACAGCTTGCTTGCATGAGCATGCCATGACAGTGGAGTAGCAGTTCCAGAGATAAGACTTCTTACTCTGTATCTCACCTAAGGCTGCACGCCAAACTCGGGGAATAGCCCTCAAAAGTTTCCTTCCCTGGGACCTCAGGAGAAGAGCTATTCACCAAATCCAACTTACTGCAACGAAGGCTTCTTGCTTACAGAGGGAGAAGTTCTGATTTTAACCTGCTTGGTTAGGGTGTGAGTGTAACCTGCCGTGAAGCTGTTGCCCAATGGATGTTCCCCATTTCCCACAGCCTGCAGGCACGCCTGAGACATCAGCCGCTGGATATATTGTCCTGCTGGAGCTATTCCTCTTTGCACAGCTAAATCAGTCATTGCTGTGTGAACAGGAGCGCAAGTAACAGAGCTGCTTTCCATCTGTCCCACGAGTATTCACCTATTCACATAAAGTTAAACTGCTCCAGCAGGAGATGCTGAACAGAGAAGGAAGGAAATACCAGTGTCATAAAATGGCTGGGGATGGTTTTCTTGGAATTTACGGGGGAGAGGGTGATGTGTGACAGACACGGTGCTGTCCCTGGAGGTTTGCCACATCTTCCCCCAGGTCTCAGCAGTCCCAGCACCTTCTGGAGAGGGGTGGGAGGCAGGTGAGGGGGTTGGCTGGACCTGGTGGCAGGAGGAGCTGCCTTGGATGGCTCTTCCCAGGGATCAGCCAGGCTGGAGCTAACAGAGAGAAGCATCACTTTCGGGCGAGGTGAGGAGGAGGCAATCCAAGGAAGCATTCAGGGGAAGAGCTGGGAGGACAGGGGCTTGGGCTGGGAGGTCGGACACCTACGCGGCCAGCCCCAGCCATCCCACATCAACACCTGAAGCATCTGCCACCCTGCACATGGTACATGACTCTCCATTTACCAGAAAACTGAGGCTACCCCCCCGAGGGCGTCTGGGGGGGACCGGGAAAGCCCCTCACACTCCTGATGTCAGCAGGACAAGAGCTCCATGCCTCAAGCTATACTGCAAAGCAGCAAACCCAGAGAGAGAGATTCACTTTTATTTATAAAAGCAGGCCACGTTATTAATAACATGTAATGACTGTATTGCTGTATGCGGCACTGTAAATATACACATTGCATTACAGAGCCAGGCAAATTCCCTGCTGCAAATTGCTCTCAATTTGCAATCGACTGTGTCTATAATCATGGTGATTCTTGCTTTCAGCGCTGGGAGTCTGGCAGGATAATGAGTGGCTCTGCTAATTGGAGTTCCTTTAACTAGAGTTTCTTGCAAGGGGAGAATTGCGCTCAAGGCCAAGCATTCCCCCTCAGTGACAAGACACCTGATCTTTCACTGATCAGCCCCATTCTGGCCCCAAAGCCCAAATGATTTTGCCTCAGACTTCTTGCATATGTTTCCCACACCGCACATGCCTACTGGTGCACAAGCTGGACTCCCTTGGCTTATTAACAAATTAATGTCATTGCTTTGGGCTGGTCCCCATCTACCTCCCACCACTACAATAAAGCAGATTTTAGAGGACTCTCTCTTCACATGAGCACACCGCAGAAACCCTCCGTGTCCTGGCCACGCTCCATGCACTGGGTGTCTGATCGTGGTAGGCACCCAGCAGCAGCTGCTGTCTGGGGTGAGAGCCAAGGTCAAGGTCATCAAACATATTGCAGCGTTCAACGCGCCGACAGAAGTGGACAGGTTCATGCTTTCAAAAGGTTGAGATGGAGGAAGGATTTTTCAAAGGTGTCAGACTACATAAAGGTACAGGGGGCTGGTGGGGAGACCCTCTACCTGCTAGGCAAAAGGGCAAGGTGGTGGGACCAGTGCTCTGATTGCACCTCAGGACATGAGGACATATTCCCCAGCCACCCACCCAAGCCCAGCATGGCTCTGATGAGCAGCACCGAGGAGGAAAAATGCTCCTGAGCCATTCCTTTGCCTCCTGTGGCTGAGCTGTATCTCATGGGACTAGAGGAACACTCTGCTGCTTTAAAGATTTGTCATCTTCTCTTATATTTGGTTTCCAACTCTTGCTTTGCTGGGCTGATGTGCCAGTGCAGCCAGAGCAACCACAAGTCTCCACAAGGGACATGCAGAAGACCGCAGAGCTCTCCCCTCTGCAGGCTGTTGGGACTCAGAGGGGAGATGTCACCAATCCAGCTTCAAACATCGGCAGGAGGCAGATGAGGGCAAAGCCTCCCTGGTAGATGCTGAGCACTGACCTCATCACCAGCAGTGGGAGGGCAGCCTGCTCGGGACCACCCATCCTTCACAGCTCCCACAGGTCCCCAGGACGTACCAGGTTGAAAGCCCGTGTCCTCCACAATGACTTTGGTTTCTTTTCCAGGGGATGTGGCAGGTCTCTCCTTCGTTTTTAACTAGCACCCAAACATTTCCAATACACGACTTGGCAGTCATGCTGATGCTCCCCAACCCATTCAAGGTGGTAGCAACAGCTCGCAGCAGTGAACATGTGTGTCACATTGGCCACCTTCTGCCTACCACACCGCTCCGGCCGTGTTTCGTTCCTCACTGTCTCTCATTCTGCCCTCTGGTCTCACACTGACGTCCCACCACCGCCTCAGGCATCTCCCACGAGCAGGAGTGACAGCCACACTATGCTTGTGCTAAGGGAAAGTAAACAGATTTACTTTGCTGGCTGGCCCTAACTTTGTGCTGGTCCCTCCACCCCCCTCTCAGCTACCTGCAGACCCCTGTAGGGTGCCTAGACAGTTGGGGTCCTGCTGGAGAATCCCCACAGCTTAAAGGGAAGAGAGCATGGGGCAACCAGCTGGAGACAAAGCTGGGAAGCCCTTTGCTCCCAGGAGCCCAGACGGGGGCAACCAAACCTCTGCAGCCAGACGAATCCCACAGCACTGGTGACGTGTGTGGGACCAAAGGCACCCCCCCCACGCTGGGCGACAGCCCACGGGAATGTCAGACCCCCGCACGGAGCGGCTTTTTAGCAACCGACTGCTGGCAAAGCAGTGAGTCACTATTCCCATGGCAACTCCACTTACCTTAAAGACATCCTGGGGATGGGAGCTACCATCATGGATCAGTGAATGCCCAGCACCCTGGCAGATGGAGCTGGACCCCTTCCTCCCAGTGCTGCTGGGACCGGAGGGCAAACACAGGACACACCGGCTGGTCCTGCACAGCCCTGTAGCACAAGCATCCCCATGGGTCCATGGATGGAGGTGGGCAGGGGCTGCAAGGTTCACTCTCCCGTGGGGAGAAAAGCAGGAAAATCCTGACAGAGTTGCTCTTCTGTGTCTTGCCCTGGGCTTTTCCTGGGAGGATGGAGCTGTAAGAACAGTATAAGACAGACAGTGAAAAATTGGAGTGAGTCTGGCTGAGGCCACCAAGATGGTCAAGGGCTGGAGCACAAGAAGGATGAGGAGAGGCTGAGGGAAATGGGCTTGTTCAGGAGATGAGATTATTCAGGCTGGGGGATGAAGGGATTGAGAGCAGCCCTGCAGAGAAGGACTTGAAAGATGAAAAGCTGGACATGAGCCGGCGATGTGCGCTCGCAGCCCAGGAGGCCAACTGTGTCCTGGGCTGCATCACCAGCAGCGTGGCCAGCAGGGCGAGGGAGGGGATTCTGCCCCTCTGCTCTGCTCTGGTGAGACCCCCCCTGCAGTGCTGCGTCCAGCTC
>NW_009208674.1:14501-33591 GCF_000690835.1 Fulmarus glacialis
GGGGAGACCTTATTGTGGCCTTTCAGTACTTAAAGGGGGCTTGTAAGAAAGATGGGGACAGACTTTTTAGCGGGGCCTGTTGCCATAGGACAAGTGGGAATGGTTTTAAACTAAAAGAGGGGAGATTTAGACTAGACAGAAGGAAGAAATCTGTTACGATGAGGGTGGTGAAACACTGGCACAGGTTGCCCAGAGAGGTGGTGGAAGCCCCATCCCTGGAAACATTCGAGGTCAGGCTGGACGGGGCTCTGAGCAACCTGATCTAGTTGAAGGTGTCCCTGCTCATGGCAGGGGGTTGGACTAGATGGCCTTTAAAGGTCCCTTCCAACCCAAACTATTCTATGAGTCTATGATTCTATGACTATTGCTTCTTCAGCTGCTTAACGGGAGGGTGAGAAGGTGCATGGTCAAAGGAAAAGAAGCAACTGGCCCAAGCTGGAACATGGGAAATTCTCACTATGTATAAAAAAAGCTTTCACTGTGAGAATGGCCAAATGCTGAGACAGAAGACCAGAGAGGTCAAGGAGGTGTGTGTGGGGGGTCTTCGTCCTCAGAGTTATTAAAGTTCAACTGCAGGGGGATGGATCAGGGACCCCAGAGTCTCTTCCCACCTGTATTATTCTGTGATTTTGCTGGGAGCTGGCTGGGGAAGAAGGAGGCAGCCCCAGGATGGAGCCCCTGGAGTCAGCAGCACCCGGCGCTTCTGCAATTTCAGGCTTGCAGTGGTTTTGCTGGGGATGAGAGAAGCAAGGAGGGCAGGGTTCTGCGGTGGTGATGACCACCACCCATCATGCCGGAATGGTGCTGGGACCCACGGGGGCTGCTCAGGGAGGAGGCCAGATCATGCTGTCAACGAAGAGCAACAGGGAAGATGGAGGGCTGGGACCAACACAGCTGGTCGTGTCCCAGGCAGCAGCCCTGGCAGCAGTTTTACAAACACAGGACGATATTTGGACAATGCTTCCCCCCGCCCAGGGCAAGTCACAAGCGGGTCATTTTTCACCAAGACACAGCCGCCGGCCGGTACATACAGCTAGCAATTCCCACCCCACCAGGCTAGCAGCAACAGAGGGGCACTGCCAGCAGAGCAGCCACCCGAGGGAGTCACCAGGGACTCTTTAGAGCTCAGTCCCGAGCGGGATCTGCCACTCCTGAAACAACACGTCCTTGAGACCAATGCAGAGACAGCTCCTTTTCCTGAAATGCCCCCGGCCACCCCTGGGCTTTGTCCCACCCAGCAGAAGGCACAGAGCAGGACCCTGGTAAGGATATGGGACCTCTAGCAAACTGAGTCAGGGCTTGGGGAGACTTCCTTGGGAGGAAGGGGCAGTGGGACGGAGGAAGGAGCTGTAGCAAAATGTTTACACCAGGACAGGCGCTGGAGGCACTAAGGGGTGCTGGGAAGCTGGGTGGGAGATGGAGAGGGGTGGCCTGGAGAGCTAACGCGGCATTGAACACAGTGTGGGGTCTCACAGCCCTGGTCTCCTTGGCTCCCCTGCTCAGTGGGACCCTTCTTTCTCTCATCTGACACCCCCAATGTCCAAGAGCTGGTCTATACGGTTAGCGTATCCCTGTTGCCTCCCTCTGTCCCTGCTCTGTTTATCCCCTTGAACAGCCTCCTGCTGAGATCACCTCTGCCTGGGACTGCCCAGGGATAAATCTGGCCACGGAGCTGTCTGTGACAGAGCAGAGGCCAAAATACTTGTCACGCATGTGTCTCGGTCAGACGAGACGCGGTGGCAAGTCCATGCTATTTAATTAGCGGGCAGACGGAGTGAAAGACCAAGCTTGGCAAAGCGAAGGCCGTTCATCTTGCCAAGGGTATCTGGGCTGGTGGCTGGTGGCTCTTGCATCCTTTGCGGTGTAGGGAGGTGGGGAATGCTCAAGGATGTGCACAGCTACTCAGGACCCCTAACAAAAAAGGGTATCCATGATTTCAGCTACCGCCACGGAAAGACAAAACGACCACCGGAGCAGGCAGGGAGGGGGGACGTAGCAGGACAGCCAGCTGGGAGTATTAAAGCCATGGGCACAGAGGTGGGGGGGATATGCTGATGGATGCAGGCTGTGAGGGTGGCCCCTCCTTCACCCATCCTTATGCCCAAACAGCTGGGAAGAGGCCCTGGGAAGACAGGCAGGAGAAGCTGAAGGGTGGGAAGAGGGAGCTGTGTTCCCGAGGGACGTTCGAGCAGTCAAGCACAGGTCACACACAGCTGTGATGTGGGGACCCCTCCACCCATCAACCAAGAGACCCCTCACTAGGACCTCTGCCCTGCCTTCGCTGGCAGATGGGGAAGCATCCGACCCCACATCCCTCGTCCCACACAGCTCCCATCCCACCTCCCACGGGTGAGGCAGACGGGACTCTCAGAGCCCTCTGTAGCAGAGAAGACACCCAAACACATGGGAAGTTGGGAGTTCCCCATGCATCAAAGCCAATTCTTGCTGTCACAAGTGCCCTTATCCCTACCAGGAGTGTCCTCCCAGCCAAGGGACAACTGTCAGCACGGATAATGTCAAAGACATTCCTGGCAGAGCTCCCTGCCCTTGCCAGAAGGCCAAGGCCAGTGCAAAGTGTGCACAGAAGATGTACAGTCTGTACATCCAGGGTGCAGGACAGCTCAGTGCCTCTCTGCCTGCACAGAGAGCAGCTGGTGTCCCAGCACGGGCTCCAAAATACCACTCCGAAGTGGTTGTTCTGCTGCAGAAAATGCCTGGCAGAGGGTAGAAATGCAAGGAAACCCACTCGCAACCACTGCAACCTGCTGAAGAGGGGCTCAGAGCAAGCCCAGGCAGTGTCCTGTGGCTCAGCATTTTCCTGGCTATTGGCATTTGGCTCTAAAGTCTTCCCAAAGATGGATCCCTGTCTGCAAGACTGGACATTCTGCTCCCCACCTGAGCTGTTGGTGCCCAAGATGCCAGGCTCCCTCGAGCCCTTTTACAGCTGAAGCATCTACATGCACCACATGGAGGTGCCGGAGCAGGGAGAGCGGGGTGCTAATTAGATCAGAGAGACCCAGAACATCTCTCGCTAACCCCTTGACTTGTCCAGAGACATGGTATCATCTGCAGAAAACATTGAGATTCATCTGTGTGCAGCTGTTGTCCTTCTCCGGCTGAACTAAGGAAGGCTGCTGAGCACGAGGTGGTGTGAATCCACCACTGCTCTCTTTCCATATATCAGCTGCACCCCAGCGAGCAGCCCAGGGGCTTGATCCAAAAGCCAAGGGCTTCCTTTTGAGGCAATACAGCACTCAATGCAACAACACAGCAGCTCCTTTGGACCACAGCAACCAGCTACACATAGATATCCTCTTCCAGAGGTAGCTACCAATGGCCATGACATCATTCCCAACCACCCGTGGTGGACAAGCACTTAGTGTGGTGGCATTCAATGACAAATGAAAGGACTTCTCTTGCACCGTTTGAAGGATGTAGGTCTTAAATGGTTTAAAACATTTCCGGGTGCAGCATGATGTCCCCAAGCATCTTCCCCAAAGAGTGTGTCAGTCTCAAGCCCTCTCCTCTCCCTCCCAAGCAGAAGAGCGGCTGCACTTCCCAGAGACAGAGCTTTAGGCACAGCAGGCATGAAAAGCTCAGCTTGATCAAATTACACTCTCCCAGGCTTGGTGCCTGCTTGATCTCATGAAACATAACTAGATTTCTCCTAAGAAAAAATCAATAAGCTAAGTGTCAGTGACTATGCTGAATTCTGAGCTGTCCTGAGTTAATTATACCCCCTGGTTCTGTGCAGCCAGCCCCCATGCTCCTTGACTCGGGTCAGTCTCGGCCACGGCAATTTGCGCCATTACATGCATCTCCTGTTGCACATCGATGGGAATTGGGGTTTAAGTCCTTGGGACAACTCTTAAATTGTCCATTTCCCACCTGAATATACGCAGCCAAGGCATGTCTTACTGCCATGTACAATGCAGCTGTAGGTTTTATGTGAAATTAGGGGAAGGAAGGTAGTTCATGGGCTACTTCAAATGAGAGAGAGCTGGGGGAGCATAGGATTCACAAGCCCACAGGGGGGAACAAACAGCAGAGCCACCCAAATGCCCAAAGGTGTCTACAAAGCATGTGAGCTGGATTCCCTAATCTTTCCTTATCTAGTAGTGAGGGGATGTAGGGAGCAAGGGCTTTACCAGTGAGATTTAGTCAACCTGGTCAGTAAGTGTTGGCTGGGATTCACCTCTTGCTAGACAGGTAGACTCCACCAGTGAGGCCTCCATCGAAGGTGGAGGAGCCACATGCAAAGAGCTCAGCTGTAGATACCCACAGGAGGAGCGATGAACCCCCATTCCCCAGACACCTGAGGTCAGGCTAGAGCAGGACAGGGATGCTCCTCCTGGCATGGCAGGGCTGGCACACTGCTCCGCCTGAATATCATGGACAACTGCTGCCGCCAGTTTTTGGCCAAGTCTGCTCTTCACTTGCAGAGCCAGGCTGGACAACCACACTCCTGAAGTTGCTGCTGAGCCTGGCTAAACCCACAAAAAGTCTTTCATCTAGAGGGCCCAAAGGATGTCAAGAGCAGCAGTTGCTCTGTAAGCTGGCCTTGTGGTTATAGGCATGGAGGGCTGGTCCACTCCCACAAGTGGGTCAGACCTGTCACTTGGAGCATGTACGGGAGCTGCTCTCTCGCCTTATTTCCACAGCAGATGCACCCCCCAGCTCTTGTGGGTTGGGAGACTCTGGGGGTGGGAGGAGTAGCAGGTTTCCAGCAGGGATCTTGAGGATGGTGCCAGGGCAGAGCTGGAGATGTGCTGCTCCTCTGTAACACAGCCAAAGGATAATCAGACTTTCACAGTCTTCTAGTGGCTGCTTCACACATCAAGCTTGGATCATGTTTGCTCCTTCTCCCCTTTCTGCCTGGCCTCACACCAGCCTTTGCGTCCTCCCTCTGCTCCTACTCGTGCAGCTTCTCCTGGCTGCATCCAAGTTATTTGTCTTTTACTGCTACCTACATGTGCATCATCTTGGTGATGCAAGCACATGTGGGCGGGAGCACACGTGGCCGGGAGCACACCTGGATGGGAGCACACATGGTTGGGAGCACACATGGTTGGGAGCACACGTGGATGGGAGCACACGTGGATGGGAGCACATGTGGTTGGGAGCACATGGTACTGGGCACTGCAGAGGCACAGAAAGACAAACACATGCCTGACCTTTCTACAGAGACACTCAAGGACAACACAAGAGACAACAATGAATACCAGCGGACGGACAGAGACTCCAAGGAAAGCTGCTCCCTCAGGAGAGTCTCTCATGATGGTGGATCTGGTGACGGTCGGGTACCACGATTTCAGACACAGCCTGAGAAGGGTCCAAACCCCCTCACAAAAGCTGCCAGGAGAAAACTCTTCCTTTTGCCATCCTCCATCCAATTTAGACTGCAAATGGTTCCCACATGAAATATTTTCTCAGTTAAGTGTTCTGTATCTGAAGTACCAAATGCTTTTCTCAGATCTGAATTTCCCACGTCTGCTGCATTTTCCTCACTCACAGATTCCCCAAAGCTGTTTCATTGAAGTATTTGGGCTTTCTGGCAAAAGGTATCCCAGTTGGCCTGAACCGCCTGTTGCTCCAGCTTCTGTTACTGTTGCTATTTGTGGAAATTTTGCATTTTAATATTTGTGCCGTTATTTTGCCAGTAACAGAAGTTACACTTAGGGGCCTGCAGCTTGAGAAACTGGTTTCATTCCCTTTTTCATCTGAAAGCTGTTTGCTTTTTTCCCAGTGTCCCTGGATCTTACAGACTGCTCAGCAGCGTGACTATCAAATTCCTTGAGCATCCTGTCCCACCACACAGGTCCATCGTATGATATGGGTCTATTCTGACATATCCAATATTTCCTGCTCAAATTACCCATGGTTTTATCGGGGTGGTGAGGCTCAGGTCTCTCTTGGTCTCCAGGCATGGAATAATTATGGACAAAGCTTTTGCTCAAGTGATGCGCCTACAATCCAGGGCAGAAGGCATCTAACTGTGCAATATCTGAATGTCATCTAAATGTGTATCCTGGGCTGTGAGATGCTTTTAAGGAGATGAGCCATGTATCACTTACAGACACAGTGCCACCCTGCAGGCACGTGAGCACCTCAGGGCTCCCAGCCCAGTCCCAGTCTGGGGCTACCCAGAAGGACAGAGGTCGCTTCAGTCACTTCGGTCACATTTTCTTTGTGAAATAGCCCCCCAGATCTCACTTAGGCCTGCCTGAAAAGTCACTTTGAACTTGCACTGACGTTATTTCATCTCTTTTATGCTGCATATGGGAATTTGTTAGGAGGTGAAAAGTTCAGTGTTGAAATGAAAAGAGAGAAACAGTTCCCCCACTTTTTTCTCAATGCATTCATCATAGCTCCCCCAGACCTGCCCCAGAGCTGGGGCTCCTGCCCATGGTCAGCAGAGGACACCTCGCAGGACAGCCAGGAAAGTACAGCTGTGACAGAGCTGTGATGCTATAGCACAATGACAAATTCCTGGCCCAACCAGACCATCAGCAGTGGTGAGACATTGCAAGGTCCCTGACCACCAGTCAGCTGAACTTCAACGCAGAGAGCACTTCATCATACCAGCTTGGAATTGGACTCAAAGCATCATATAGGTTAAAAGAAACCTCTAGAAGTGTCCAGTCCAACTGTTCTACCCAAAGCAACACAGCTTTGAAGTTAAAACTAAGTTGCTCGGGGCTTTACCCAGCTGGGATTTGAATATTCTGATTCAAGTATCTCAGCTTGCCCAGGAGAGCTTTACAACGTCGTGTTTGAGACCCCCAGCTCACAATGGATCTCATTTTATCAACAGTCTTACCCCAGAGGAGAGGAACTTCCCAGACATCACTGCACCACTGCATTACAGCACGGTCTACACGCCTTGAAACCAGAACAAGAACCCAAAGTGTGCAGCCAGGACTCTTACAACCAGGACAGGAGACACAGTGAGCAATAACTAACCTGCACTCTTCATTGCCTCCTGGATGGGAAACACAAGGCGACCCCAACCGTTGTTAGCTCAGTCCCAGTTTAGTCAGTACAAGGGGTCACATCTCTGAGCCACCAAGGACTTTGCTTGGCTCATGGAGGCTCACAAGCGCTCTAGACACCTCCCAATTTGTTGTTACTCCATGAAAGAAAATAAGCTCTTGAGCCGCGGATGTGCAGTCAATTGATTCATACATCACTGGGGAGAGGCACAGACATTTCTGCAACACATTCTGTGCAGCAGCCGTGAGCTGCAATGCGGTGTCATCAGATAAATCTGTTACTCTGCGCTGGAAAACCATTTGGATTGCACTCAAATTCTCAAACTTCCAACTGGGTTCCAGGCACTATTTTTGACTCACGACAATCAGGAGCCGTTTCATAAATTCCCACTGGAGAGAGGACTCAGCGCCTTCTCTCTCACCAGGCAATTTCAAAGCTGTGCTGTGCGGGAACACTCTGCTCGGTTGACCGCTGGAAAGCCTTGCTCTCCAGGTCCTGCTGTACCTTGCACAGCGATGGCTCTTCAGTGGGGTGCAGACACGGTTCTGCACAACCGGCAAGGGTTGCAGACCTGAGCACACTCCTCCCTATCCATGCCTCCCTGTCCTGACCACAGCATGCCCTGGTGCCACGTGTGTCAAGGTAGGTACCAGGAATGGGGCCCATGGTCTCGGTGCTGCACAGGCAGAGGAAGAATTGGGTGGTAGGGGAGCTGTATCCATTAGGAGATGGTTGATCCCAGGTAGGAGGGTCATCCTCCAGGAGCAAAGACCATTTTTGAGCAGGGACCACCGACGTGGCTGCTCAGGCTCCTGTCCCCGTGTGCTCGAGAGCCCCAGCTCACACCCAGGTCTACGCAGGTCTATATAACAGCCTTTCCACCAGCTTCCATTTCATTTGTAGCACTTGGGAAGGTGATGAAGACCCTGGCTCAGGTGTGTTCACAGAAAACTTTGGGCTCAGTGCAGTAGCTTGAACACAACGGTTCAGTGCTACTTCATGCCCTGGGACATTGAGCCAAGCCTCCATGTGCCCATCCAACAAGTCACGGATCTGCAGGTGGCCCTTGGTGTGACCACCTGCCTCATCGGGATGTCTCAGATACCCTGCTCCAACATTTGGTGGTTGGGCTGAGCCGTTATAGTCTGCTAGGCAGAAAGAGAGGAAAAGAAAACCCTGGGGAGGCTTTGCAGCTTGCAGACAGACAAACCCGGGATGAGACCCAGGCATCCCGCCAGCCGAGCCAGCAGCCACTGACTCAGCCTGCTCTCCTCCGAGCGACACCCTGCTCTGGGTCTGTTTAACCATAACCACATACTTAAATAGTTGTCTTGGCTGACTAGGGCCTCGCTTTCCCCTCAGGAATCTGGATGCTCTTTCCGAGGCAGCTCAAGCTTGGCTCTCCCCAGGCTCAGCTGGCAGGTCCCTGCCGGGGCTCCATTCCTGCCAGCCTCTGTCGGTCCCTGCCAGCTCTGCCCAAGCACTTGGCAGTTTCAAGCACGCTTCCAGCATGGCTCTCAAGGCAAATTCCCTCTTGGCAGAAGCCACATTGCTGCTGGTGCTGCTATTCGTGGCTTGACCTGGCCCCTCCAGATGTGAACTGGTCCACACAGATCCCCTGCAAGCTCCGAGGTGCTCATGGGACCCAGCACTGAAACATGGGCCCCCACCATCACCCCAGATACAGCCTCCAAGCCACGTCCCACAGACACCACTTCTCCCAGATTTCAGCCCAAGCAGGTGATGGCACCTCAGGTTTACAGAACAACCTGGACCACCAACACACAATCATCATTTAGCCCCGGAGGCCTCTAAAATCATGTGGCACCTCCACTTTGGGTCACACAATTCCCTGAGGAACAAAACTGAAGGCTTCTGCATATACTTGGGACAGTCTTTCTCTGAGGACATAGGCACTAACCTCTGCTGAGCCCCAGAGATGGGCAGAGAGGTGCCCAGGTCTCCTTCTGCTCTGCTCCATGAGCCTGAGCATCTCTGCCAAACCCAGCACATGGCCAGCAAGAATCCCCAGGCACAAGCGATGCTGTCCCAGTGAACCAACCCTTTAGTGCAATGGCCCTGGCACGGAAGCGCTCACGTGGTAAGCAGTTCTGCAGTCCAGGATACTCTTTACAGTGCGAAGGAGGTTGAATTCGGAGCACCGTTGGCTGGAGCCAGTTTCGTCCACACTCACCCAAGGATGAAAGTGTCAGGGGCTGAGGAATTGGCACAGAGGCACTGCTCTGGGAGGGGACTTGACCTCCCAGAGTCACCTTCCAGTTCCCTGACTCCATCATCTCCCCTCCACGATGCCTTGGCACTAAAGTAGCCATGGTATCACTCCTGGACACCCAACACCTTAACATTTCCTTGGCTGGACCATGATGGGTTCCAGGAGCGGTCGAGCTAAACAGAGCCCCTGTAATGAGCTCTGAGACACCTGGCACAGCCTAAATAAGGACCATTGCAGGTAGACTTGGCCTGACCCATCATGAGTCCCATGGGGGCTACTAGTGAGAATTTGGAGCACCCTGCTCAGCCCACAGCGACCCTGGGAGGCACCACCTCTCGACTCCCAAGACAAGCACAGTGTCAGCCGGGACAAGCCAGTAACTGATTTTAGCGCATGCCTCCTGTCCCTGGGACCTCTCGTACTGATGTGTATTAACTAACATCCCACATGGCTGCTTGGGATGTAAATAACCTGCCCAAGTCACCAACATAGCTATCTGAGTTGTTTGTGTTTTGTCCCAACTGCACTGTCAACAGTTTTGGACACACCTTTTTTTTTTAAAATTAAACTTTCTAAGCAATCTAAGAGGAGAAGATCTAGAGCAAGTCTTGCTGGAATATGACTGGTGCTGGCCTTGGTGTGGTAGCTGGCATCTGGTCACCAAAATCTCCTTGTATCCAACTGCGCCTCTTGTCCCCCCAGCCAGAGAACAGCTTTTTAACAGACTAGATGTCCCAAAGCCACTTTGTCTTTACAGGGCTTAGGGATGACATTGGTACTTGAAGAAGCCTTCTGTGACAAAGAGATCCCCCAGAAGATGCTTGGCCATGGCCCCAAGAGTCATTGCCCCACCACGCTGCTCCTGGCTGCAGGATAGCAACCCCACAGTGTCACAGAATCATAGAATATCTCAAGTTGGAAGGGACCCATAAGTGTCCCAGGGTGATAGACCCCAAGTCTGCAGATAAGGGTTTGTGGTTGCAGAGGGCTGAAGGAGCTGGAATATCACACTGACCCCAAAGCAAACAACAAACAATGGGTTTTGGGGAAGTCACACAGGAAGGCAAAGTCAGCATTTTGGAAACAATGAGACCAGTGATGGCAAGAGCTCCTCGAGCCCCCCCGAAACATCCAGACAACAGCAAGAGGAACCATAACGTCAAACAGCAAAATGAAGCAGTGAAAGCCGGGACCACTGGGCTCTTGTCAGGGACACACCGCCTCCACTGAACATTCCTTGAAGCAAAATAAAGGTAAAACATCAAAGAGAAGAGCAGGCTGGACTTCATCAGGAGAAATCACACCACTGAGTAGGCTCTCAGTCATTGGAGCTGCACTGACCTTCAGAAGTCATGAAACTGGGCACAACATCTCAGTCAAAGAAAATGTCTAGAAAGAAACCCAGACATGTTCCAGCAAAAGGCAGCCACAGCCACCATCTTCAATTGATTTGGTCATGGAAAATCTGTAATTTACAGGGCAAACTGTGACTGTTTGTCTCTGATGTGATTTCTACCTTAATATATGGCATGAAGGCTAGAAACCCACCAAAGGCGCAGATGGACGTCAGAGCGCTGCTGAAAACAAAGAACTGAGGAAAATATGAAAGGTCAAATGGTATAAATCTGTCCCGAGCACTGAGATTCATTGCAAAGGCCAGGAACTTCTTATCTCTAGAGCTGTCCAGAAGGAAAAAAGCAAGCTCTGGGGGATGAAGTAAAGCTGGAGCAGCTGCCATGGCAGCCTTTGCAGAGGAGCTGTAGAGCAGCATGAGGTGAGGAGAGGTGCCCATGAGCTACCTACCATCAAACACTGCTTGGAGAGAGAACCCTTTGGGATGTAGGGTGTGAAGAGCATCTCAAGAGCAGACAGAAGAAGGAGAGCCCTACTCAGCCCTCGAATGAGCCTTGGCAGCATAGAAATTACTCTCCTTTAGTGACTGTCTTCAGCAATGGATCCTCTTCCTCCATCTTCCTCTTCGAAAAGGCAAAGGACAAGCCCAAAGGGCTTGGGTTTGTCTTGGTTGCAGAGAGGCTCTACTGCTTGGCCTTTTCCTCTTGGAGGGCAGAAGTGTCTCCTGTCATCTGCAGAAGTTGGAAAAGGTTGATTATGGCCATAGAGAGAGGATCTGGAAATGGTGGCAATGCTAAGAAGGAAGAACAGGAGCCAGACAGAAACGGTTTGAGCTTGCTGCCTGCCCCTGCTCTGCTTGCACTGCAGCAACATCATCTTTTGGTGCAGGACAGGGCAGGCTCGTGCACTCCACTGTCCTAGGGTAGTGCAGGGCTTGCTATCCCACCCGTACAGCCAGGAGTCCAGTGGGGAAGAGGCTTAGCCCAGGATGGATGGAGTCAGGGCAAACCCCCCTCCCACGGCAGCCAGCCCACCAAAGCCCCTGACTCAGCGACGGAATATGGTCCCACACATTGGGGTGGTGGTAGCACCTTGCAAGGCTCCGGGCACGGCTGGATCTGTAGCAAGCCAGAGCAGAAACAGCACAAGAGGTTGTTTATTACAGTCATGGTCACTTAACTGGCTTAAATGAGTATTTAGGAGCTATTACAGTGAATCATGGCTGTGTCTCATCTGAATACACAGTGCAAGAGTCATTGCAGGCAGTCTAAGAATTAGCTGGCAAAGATAAATGAAGAAAGATTAGAGTCTGGAGATGACCAAGGAAAATATTTTTCAGTTTCAGGTGACGCACAAGGAAAGCCAGAGGAGTTATTTGAGGAGCTCGTGGCTGACTGTCCCATCAGGCAGCATGTGGCCAAGAGCTCCGCAGTTTGCAGAACCCTGCAGCGTTGTGTGTCAGCTTCAGGGTAGATCAGGATAAATACTGGAAATCAGTGTGCCAGGGGGAGGGGGCAAGGACCGAGATAAGTCACCTCACTGAAACAGTCATTCTGTTTTCTTT
Source organism: Fulmarus glacialis (assembly GCF_000690835.1). NCBI lineage: Eukaryota > Metazoa > Chordata > Aves > Procellariiformes > Procellariidae > Fulmarus > Fulmarus glacialis. The sequence continues at coordinate 26,645 of NW_009208674.1, forward strand.
TGGATTTATAAATTTCTCATGTGCAAGATTTGAGCCGAGGTGTTCACACCCATCCCACAGGGCAGGAACATCCCTGATCTGGTCCAGAGATACGAGCTAGCATCCAGCCAGCACAACTCCAGAGCTACCCTGGGCAGTCCTGGATTTTGCACAAGCCACTGCTTTCAGCAAATGAGAGATTTATTTATAACAGCGGTAATCACAGAGTTACAACAGCAGGAGGAAGGGGATGAACTATGAATATTCATAGCAGAACCTCATAGCCCAGAGCCAAAGAGCAAAATCTTGTGGGAATGGCTTGTGAGTAACCAATTTGGGTTTGATTTTTCCATGCATAAAAAAAAATATGGAACTCATTTTTTAAGGAAGTTTTCATCCTGAAACTCCTGTCTTCTCCAAAGAGAAAGCCATCAAGAATGGAAGGCTGTAACTGTACTGACGTTGATACCTGACAGCAGGGACTTCGGGAGGCAGATGGAAGTGCCCAGCAACTGAAAGCCAGATCATATTCACCAAATCTCACACGTGAATTTTGGGGTCAGACCCCCAAGTCCCTGAATGTTGGCCTGACTTCTGGCAATCCGGTGCCAGGGAACAAGGGCATCCCGCGTCCAAAGTGACTGCGACGCTTTGCTGTGTCTGTACCATTCCTCCAGCTCTCCTGCTCACGCACAGCCCCCGTGGGGGAATCACATCCTCGGGTGATCCCACCTCTTGAGCCTGGCTTATTTCTGAGTATGGCCCTCACAAAACCCAGCTTCGTCACCACCAGTTACTCCAAATGACGGCAGCTTCCCGATGAACCCAACACCCTCCTCTCCATCCTGCCAGCTCCTCAGGCACGCCTCACGGGGTCGGATTTGTCAGAGGCCACGAAGGGATGCGTTTATCACTCTGACACCGCCGAGATGAGCTGAAGTAATTCCATTCATCTCAGAGGAGTTGCACACTGACAGCCCAACCGTGCAGGGGATGCAGAGGATGAGGCCATCGCTCCCAGCTCGGTCCTCACTGCGTTTTGCCAAGCACAACGCCGATGCGGTGCAGGGAGCTGCCTGCCGTGCTGCAGCAACGCAGAGCTGCCTGGAAGAACAAACCCACCACAGCCTGTTGAGCACCAAGCAGCCAAGGTGCTTTGGATGACTGTCACCTTCTTCCCACCTCCTTGCTACCGGAGGGTCTCTCGATTACCCTGCTGTCATGAGAAAAAACAGGAATAAGTCAAGTTCAACCTTCCAGCTTATGGCTGGATCAATAGTGTGACAGCAAACTCCCTGAGCATGTGTTAGTCTTCTGCCTGGGAACGGACACAAAGCTTGTGTCCTGCCTGGAGGTGGGATTTCAGAGCAGTCTCACCATGCTCAGAGACAGCCATCAGGGAGGAAAATGGAAAAGCAGCCAGGGCTCTGTGCTCTGGCCAAGCTAGGAAAGACACCAAGCCTGGTCCTCCAGAATCAACCTCCCCTGTTGATCTGCCCTTGCACCCCTCTGGCCGGGGTTCGATGGGGAATGGAGCCAGGACACTGTTTGGGTGACAAGCATCACAAGCTTTACCGTTGCCATCTAAACCCTGCGTGCCCTTATTGCCTACCACAACCCCACACCTGGTGATGGGGCCCACAAGCCAGCAGAAGCCCAAGACAGAAGATGGGCAGTGGAGGGGAATGAGGGGCTGCCAAATCCCCCCACCTGGGACTCCAGCCACGGCACCGATACCCTCCAACCCAGCCTTGAAGAGAAGCCCTTTCCCAGCCTTTCCCTATCGTGACATGCCCCAGAGAGGGGTTGGGGCTGCAGCCTGGCAGAGCCCCTGCCAAGGGAACGGTGGGTTTGGTGCCAGCTGGGCTCCCCAGTGAGATCTTGCAGCCTTGGTCTCCCTCTCCAGCCCAGGGCTTTGGTGGTGGCGGGTGCTCACACCCCTCTGCGCAGGCACAGCCAGGAGGGTGAGCTGCCCAGAGAGCTTACTTTGGGAGAAAAGCAATGGAGAAGTTACCACAAGGAGCATTTTGCTTCAATCCCAGCTGTCTCCCAATGAGCACATCAATTGCTTCCACCAGTCCCACAAATCAATCTGCCCGAGCTGTCTAATTAGCGGCCACTGGCAACACTGGGGAGCAAAAGGTCTCATCACAAAGAGGCCAACTGTGTTTCTGAGAAGGAGCAGAGGTAATGTGGGATGTGGTCTTGCCCCATCCTCTCCTTCCCAAGGACGTCATGTGGGACCAGCCCCAGCCTGTCCCGCTCCCCGGGTCAGAGGAAAGCATCTCGCTTTGCTTTGGCTCTGGTTTAACTCGAGCAGCACCCACTGCCTGAGCAGCCCAAACCATCAGGGATGGTGGGTGACATGGGGACATCCCAGGCTGGCCAGGAGGACCTGCATCCACCACAGAAAACCGACTGTGCCAAGGGAATGTTTTAGGGAAGGACAGAAAATGTGGGGTCTAACCAAACTAATGTCATGTCCTGAAACTCCTGTTTGCCTTGAAATCGTTCAGTTTTCATGGGAATATCCCAATGAGAACATTTCTCAAGAAAATACCAACACATTTCCCATATTGGGTCAAATACATCCATGCAGGGAAGTGGGTTTTTTTTTCCACGAAAGATTGAAATTTTCCACTGAAAATGTCTGTAACAAATGTTGCCACTTCCATCGAAGTTTTATATGAAAAGCTAATTCCAAACAGCTGTAGTGACACATTTTTATTTGTTTGTTCCTTTATGATTTCTAAATAGAGCCTCTGCCCATAAAAATTATTTAATTTCCTGAAAATAATGAGCCATCTTTTGAGAGTTTTGGCAAATACTTGGGAGAAAAAAGAAAAAAAAGAAAAATAAAAATCAATCAGTGCCTGGTGCAGGAGCCGTGCGCGCAGTCCTGCATCCCCCCACTGCGGGATGCTGCTAGCTGCAGCTGATGGAGCGATGGACCAGCAGCGAGTCACCCCATGTCCCTGCTCAGGGATGGGGAGCAGAAGTTTGTGGGTGCCCCTCATTCCCATCCTCAGCAGGGTCAGCTGCACCCTGGGCTGGATCCTTCCTCGGGGGGGTGACCAGGACCCCCCACCTGGGGATGGGGCTCATCCAGGGTGTCAAACAGCCCTGATGGGCTCTTGCATGCTCGGTCTGCTGCAGACTCGTTCCCCCTTGCTCCTGCCCAGGCCCTCCAGAAGTCACTCAGGATAAATGCAAGAGCCTGTTTGTACCTGATGAGTAACTGGGCAGCGCTTCGCCACCCAGGGTAATTGCTGTCCCCCCCCGCAGCAACCTCAGCGCTGCCTCGTGCCCTGGAGCTCTCGGCCTCCCCAAGCTTGTTAAACACTGCAACGCGCCACCGTTAATTGGCTTAGCCCAAAAACCCTCCGCTTTGGCAGGGTTCAGGCTCTAATTACAGCAAATTATCCTACATTCATTATTAATGAAATGCAAATTCACATGAGCAAAGAGTCCCCCAGGGTTCAGGATGCAGGGCTGTGGTGTCTCCTACTGCCAGCTCTTGAAGGGAAGGATAGTCCCCAAACCGCTGGTGTCCCCAAACCGCTGGTGTCCCCAAACCGCTGGTGAGGTCTGCACTGTCTTGGTGCCATTCACCAGGGCATTAAAGGAAGGGAGGTCTTCTTTCCACAGCAGAGGCTATGCCAGGCTCGGGGAGCCAGGCTGCCCCGGCAGCGTTGCCATACCCTGCTCTACGGCCAGAGCCATCCATCCCATCCCCTCAGGCTGGCACCCACAGATCCTTCTGTCCACACCTTGGGCTGCTCTAGTCCCTCTTCTGCTTTCTAGTCTGGGCTTTGCCTTCTCGAAGGTTTATTCTTTCTGCCATGCCATGGCACTGCCCTCCCCGAGGCTGGCAGAGTGGTCCTCAGAGCTGATGGCATCCTGAGCTCCAACAACTCTCTGCTTCCCTCTCCCCAAGAAGGATATTACTGGCCCCCAAAATGCAGTGCTCTCTCTGCTAGCCCCCCAAGAGCGCTGCAAGCTCTGTCAGTGAGCCCCCTGCAACGTTGCAGCTGCTCCATGAAGTACCCCAACCCAGCTTTCATACAGAGAACATGAGCGAGGAGCTCAGCAGGTGAGAGAGGACTTCCCTCTCTGAGAGAGGCTGGTTGAGCATCCTCAGACAGCACCCAGGATGGAGAAGGGTGCTGCTCAGGGCCAGAGAGGATGCATGGCCTCCTCGGATGCGTCTCTAGTGAGGGGCTGGACACTGGTGAAACAGGTCCCACCATCACCATCCTCAGCACCAACCCTCCTGCCTGGGGGTTTCCATCAAGGACACAGTGGATACACCCAGGTTTCCTTCAGGTCCCTGGTCCAAGCTTGCCGGCTCTTGCCCAGGGCAGACCCTGCTCCCCTGTCCCACAGCCTCTCAAACCCCCCAGCATCTCCAGCCCCGCAGCACGGGAAGGTGCTGATGTGCGGTGGCTCCGCAGAGGCTGGCGGGGAACAGGGCGAGGTGTCTGCCAGCATCTTACAGCGCAGATCACGTCCAGGTAATTGGGAACAGGCTCAGTGGAGCAGAACTGAGCCCCCAGATACAGCAGGCTTAGCCCGCGAGGCTGTAATTCCTATTGCCCTGATCTGACACCCTGTTAATAGAGACATGCATTAAATAACCCCCTGTGCCGAGCCAAGCAGCGGCAGCTCCGAAGGGCTGCCAGGAACCAGAGCAGGCTCGGGGCTGGCCTGTGACAAGGATAGCAATGTCCCCAAACACCAGAGAGTTGGGTTAATTCACCCTCCTTCAATCAAATATCCCCGCAGGCTGGACAACGCTAGATCTCATGTGCTTCTGGTGACACACTGCTGGCAGATGTGTCCCACTGCTGAGCATCCTCTCCTGCCAGCGGCTTCTCCTCGGTGGGGAGAAGGAGAAAAAGTTGCCCTTTCCGAGGCCACAACCTTCAAGCAAACGACAGACTCGGCTCACTGCGCTGCGGGGACAAGCCTGCCCCTCGCCGCAAGGCACCGGTGGGTCAGCACTGACCCGGGTGCAAACCCAGCCCTGCTTGAGGAACGGGGAATTCGCGCCACTGGCCAAAATTGTTTCTGCATCTGCCTCGTCTCTGCTGGGCCAGGGTCCCGCAGTCGAGCCCTGTGCTGCTGCTCGACAAGGTGCTCAGGCAGTGGCCGGGCTCTTCAGCCCCGGAGCTAGAGCCCAGGTGGGGGGGTGCGTGTTTAAAGCACGCTCCAAAGCTTCCTAGTGACCACAGCCACATTGCCCTGACCAGCCAAGACCACAAAAACTGGCTCCAGCGTCCCATCGCCGTGAGCTGCCATCGCTCCAGGGAGCTGAGGACACCTACAAGCGCCGTCCCACGCCAGGGCGGTCCGTCTCGGGAAGCCCTGCAAAGACCTAGGGAGGTTCCGGCTGGGGCCACCGGGGGATGTGACATCCTTTATGACAAGGACCTGCTCCCCTGGCCTTTCCAGCATGATGGCTGGGATGATCTGGGTTCGGGGCGCTCTCCCCAAGAAGGAGGGTTGAAGAGCATCCGTTGCCACTGTGACTGTCTCACGTGCTGGCACAAGGGGTTCACCACTAAATTGCTCTCCCAGGACTCCATCACCACCGCTTCCCCACCAAGGCAGACTGCTGAACGCATCTCCAGAAACAGCAGCTGGGGACATGCGGTTTCAGCCAGCTACCGAGAGATCTCCGACTCGAAAAGCGCTCGTCAAGCGAACTGCACATTTTCATATTGATGGAGTACAGCGAGTAACCAGCTATACAACAAATGGTATTTAATATTTAAAGCAGAATTAAACCAGGTTTCACAAACACCCATGCGGTACTTGGCAAAAAATACTACTGCAAGTGATTAGATATGTTTGCAGAGCATAGCCAATAAAAATAGCAATTATCTAAACTTCTGCACAAGTTGTAGTGCACAAGACCTGTGAAATGGGACTCTAGTGTTGGAGGAAGGACAAGAAAATTTGGGGCTGAGGAAAGTCTTTTTGCGAGAAACAGCAGTAATGACAGCTTCTCTGCAGTAGGTAATCCAGGAAAAAACATAAATCTCTTTCTTCAATATATAGAATCAATGTGGTGGTAAAATTATTAAAGTGGGTAATGCGGTATTGACTTAGAGATTTACGGTGTTGTCACAATGATCCCAAATCTCTTTATCAAGCAGAAAAGTTTTCAAAACACCTCTGTGCAAAAGAATAAAGGAAATACTAGAAGCCAAACACCAAATCTGTGGTTAAGGAAGGCTTCTTCCCATGCGCAGGGACAGATTGCTGTGGGATCGGGAGCACGACCCTGGGTCTCGCCACAACCCTCATGTTCCTATTTAATGGGCAGTTGGTGCTTCAGAGCAACAACACGGATGCCCTAATCGCTGTGCTGGCACGGGGTACCAGCCTTCCTCCCCCAGCCAATGGTACCCAATGGAACACCCCCCTCACCAGTTCCATGCAGCAGGAAGATGTGATGCTTTCCAGGTATTTCCACTCTTTTAGCAGTCACATTTCTGCAGTGACCACTCCCTCCCTGCCTGGCTCAGACCCCGCACCCCTGACGCCCACAGCCCACGCGTGAACGGTGACACTTACGTGTTCGTATTTTTGGCTTTGCATTGGCTCTTGTAGGAGAAAGCAGAAAGGGCAGGTAGTACCAGCAACTTCATTCATCAGCTGAGGCTTGTGAGGCATTGGGCAGATAGAGTGTACCACGGTGATCCTGTGGCCCCAGGATTAACCAGTTCCAGGTCCCCCATCCATCCGTTGGCATCTCCAAAACTGCACCAGGCTGCTCCAAGCAGGAGGTTGGGCTAGCGCTTTCAGAGGTCCTGCCCTACCAGTGCTGTCTAACTGAGCTCCATCTCAACCCCAGCCCCATCTTAGAGAGCCCCGTGCAAGACCTTCATCCCCATGAAACTCTGCCCTTTGCACTGGGGCCAGAGCAGTTTTTATTATTGTTATTATTAATTATTATTATT
>NW_009208675.1:0-42633 GCF_000690835.1 Fulmarus glacialis
AATATATATAAATATATATATATAAAACACAATATATTTATATAACAAGACACCTATATATATAAATACCTACATGGACGCTAAGCAAGAAATTCCCACTATAGTCAATACACTCAGTGGAGGGTGGAGGTGATCAGCCTCCAGGGATCTACATTAGGGTGAGCTGAATCACCTGCTTGGCTTCAATGTTTGTATGGACTACATCTCCACAGACCATTAAGGGAGCTCAGACACCTGCCACACATGCAGACACCTACATGGAGACAATTAAATATGGGTATCCCAAGCTTGACATGATACTGCTTGTGGAGATGCAGAGAAGAAACACTTGGAATAAGTGAGGACAAACAGTTTTACTCCTGAGCTGGCCTGCACTCAGAAACCCTCCAGCAGTGGCCACAGCAAGGACGGGCAGCAGCTCCCAAAACCCTGCTCAGGACCAGTACCCTGGAGGTGAAAGAAAAAATGAGTAATATAAGAAATATTACATACACATGAAATGTGTCTTCACTGCAGGAACACTGTGATAAACCTAATGGGTTTGCTCTAATATAAGTTCACTTCTGCTAATTCCTGATGGACACACCTTAACTGTCAATTCCAAAATAATGACTATGACCCCTTTGATAAGTTATGTGCTCTCTAAGTATTATACAATATTGCTTGCTTATCTCTTCTCCTTGAGGAGTATTACCAACCTCAAGTATCAAAATTGGAAAAACAGAGAGATGTGTTAAGCTGAAAAGAAAGTGAGATTCCCATTCAAATGCTAAACTACTCCTTTTATTTGTCTGTGGACAAACACAGGTAGAAATGGGTTAAATGTTAAATTTATTTAGTAACTAGGAAGAAAGAGAATTATTTTTAAAAATAAAAGGAGGAATTCTCACATATTCACTGTACTCCGGGAGACAGGTATTAAAATACAACATCAAATACAGCAGGAAGTGTGATAAAATCATTCGAGTTAGCAATACTGCTATAGCTTGTATAAATCCTGCTAGACGATGCTTTGAAAACCCACTGAAACAGTAAAGCACCAAGCCCTCAATGTGGGAATACAACTGCAAAATGTAATCAATAATAATTTCAGATACTGCATATAAGCATTTAATCTTCCATGAAAATATGCTTTAGAGTTGCACATACTATAGAATTCATGGCAGTGTGATGGTATGTCCAAAAATATAATCTCTGTGTTTTAAGGATTTTGTTGACTAAAGCAGCTTAAAAACTGAATTAAATAAAACCTCCCTATTACTAATCCTTATTAGTTGCCCACTTGCTGTTCTGAATGTAACAAATAATAATTTTAAAAAGACAGCTGTAAGGCAACATGAGAAGCTGATCTGTATCATTTTAGTTCTGGATGGTCCCAAAATCATTACAGAGAGCTGGAGGAGCAGTTATCTTGTCCCTATGGTGCAAAAGTCCCCATGGCTCACCAGTCAAATGTAACCTTAAGAAAAACACCCCAAAGATTTCTTCCTGAAATGGAGATACAATCAAATTTGCCTATAGCTTTAATGGATATCTCTCTTTTAGGGTTAATTGCTCATTTTTATTGCTTCAGTATCTGAGTATCTTTTTAGTTTCATGGGAAGCTCCCTGGATCTAAATTCACACCTCTCTGACCTTCATTTCAAAGACAAAATATATCTTATGTGTGAGGAGAGAGCCACAAGAGAAAGTCATCAGAAGTTGAGTATCTTAAAAAAAACAGTCCAGAAATGAAAATTGAGTTATGAACACTTCCACCTAAACTTGTATGAAACCAAGACTAATAGCACTTCATTATGCAAATGAACTACTACAATCAGTTAATAATGTAAATTATTTTGTGATAATCAATGTGCTTCTTAACATATTACAACTCTTTGAAACCAAACTATATTCTCCAGAAGGGGCGCAGCCATATATGTACACATTTAAACTGCATCTTTAGGAACATCATCAATGTTAAAATGTGCTATCTTTTAACACTATCAGACTCACAAGCAATGTATACAAACTAGATATAAGTCTGGGTTCTGACTGTGTCACAAAACACAAGCTTAGCTTTCACAGCTATTACGCTGTCAGCTAATTTTGCAGCCCACAGTATCTGTATCATAAGGCTTTGAGAAACTCAATCTGTATGCAATGCAGATTTATCCAAATTCATTTGGCATTGGAAACATTTGCAGATTTTGTATCAAAAGAAAGCACTTCTAGTTTAAAAGAGATATAAAAGTTTGGTTCCTGAGATCTGTAAAGATGTAGAGATTATGTTCATAATGCCCAGGTGAAGCTAGTAAATACTCATTTAGGATAACCCCAAGAGTTATTATTAGAAGTCTTGCTTGAACCAAACACAATTTATTTTAGAAAGGAGTATTATGAAAGTAAAAAAAATTGCCATATAGTGTAACAAGGGCCCTTGCTCAATCTAACATAACAGTCTAGTAATGTAAATCTGATGTATATTTTAGAAGATATTTCATAGGTTCCATTTCTATAATGTGTTTGGCTGAATTAGAGGCTTCATGAGAATAATATATAAGAAAAATGGGTCTCGCAGCAAGGGATAAATTGGTCTTTTTTGTTCGCCAATTAGGAATGTAACCACTTTTAAAAATTGAAAATTCAACATTACAATGCATCACAGAAAATTTCCATAAGAAGTCACTCGCTCCTGTGCTCTGATTCCTTTTCATTAGAATTTTATCAGCATGCATTTACTTAAATGAAAAAGAAAGGAGAACCTAAATGTTTCTGCTTCATGTTACTACTGTCAGATGACTGTGTGGCACAACAATAGCACGGTTGGAAGCGCTATCTGGTCTGTACGCTCTTTCCTCGTTCTCCCACCTGAGAAGCAGCAAGACACAGATAATTCTCAGATAGACTACAACAGTATACTGGCTAAATAAAGATACGAAGACTTGGTCTTGTTTAGATAAGAAGCCCGCTGGGAAATAAATTGTTCTAGTATATCCCAAAATCTCATGGTGGTTATTAATGTACTGAGAGTAAGTCCAATGGCTATGAATGTGAGGGGCTACTTAGCATAAGGAATTATTTGCAGACATAACAGTGGATTAACTGATATATCTTTCAATGCTTACCGAAGAAAAATGTGGGGCAATTTGTCCCTTGCTTAGTCTTTATCCTTCTTACTTCGAAAAGAGCCTGACTGAGTGAAGATTAAACAACACACCACATATATCAGTCCATTATTTTTTAGAAAATGTAAGTAGCCATAGTCTGAAGAACTTCAGAGCAAGGAATATATCTAAGCCTGTAGAAATCTGTGAAAAACATGTTGGACAAATCTGTGAAACCCCCTCGAGGTCATTTCTAGGTGACAGTTGGATTTTTCTCACCTCAATCTCAAAATCTTAACCAAATAATAATAAAAAACCTTAGCAGATGTTTAGAAGGCTGCATTGCTGGGATTACAGTCAGTGAAGCAAAAATAGCCATTTGGGATTCATTTCTGTGCAGTAAATAAACCTGAATGCACACAGCTATATCACAGCCTTTAACCCCACCTATGAGTGCTATATTTATCATAACACACTTCTGCATTTCTAACACATTTTTCCATGTTGGCAATCTTTCTGTACTTCAAAAAGCTTTCTATATAAGTACCATGAAATCATTTCATTTATAAATGGATCTCTATGTCATTCCAAAATGAATCTTTGTTAACTTACAGGTCAGATCGATAAGCACCATTCAAGAAAAGATGAATCACTCAATAAAATGTGTAAAAAAAAAAAAAAGAAATTATGGAAAATATACACTTTGGTGACATAGACACTACAGGCACTCTTCTACTTCATAAACAATCAAAGTAATTAAACAGAAATACTGTCCCTGAGCAGCACTCAATCAGTTTTGGCTCTACCCTTGTAGCAGAACAAAATCACAATGCTGAATAAGCCATCACATGGCTTCCTCATAGAACTGTCTGTAGGAAGAGTATGGTCTTCTAATTCATACAAAGCTGGTGCCACATCTGGTTTTCCTGTCTATCACATACAGTCCACAGTCTTATTCAAAACTATTGAAAGAATTGCCTGTTTATGACACTTTAAGTGCATCGTTTTCTTACCATGAAAATACTTCCAAGTACTTCCACTTAGAGTAGATTATTAAATTCCATTAGAAAGATGTTACTATTTATATAAAATACAAAAGTAGAAAATACAGAAAAATTACCACAGTGATTTCTGTTTTAGAACTGAGCCAGTTTGGAGGAAAGTAGAGCAACAAATCCTGCCTTTTAATGAGCAATGTGCTATTACAGATAAATAGAAACAGTGACCTAGCAATTACAGACAACCTGTAAGTAACAATGTAGGCCCCTCAATATTTAGACAAGACGAGGCATTTGAAATGTGTATCAAGACCTTACAAGAGAAAAGAAACAATGATAAAGTACTAAGAAAGAAATCTCACTCGTATGACTTTGCAGTCAAGAACCCATCTTTCATGGACTTCTAGGAACACACAAAAAGTACATCTCTGCTTTCCCCTTCCTAAGGGATGAAAATAAATCTTTACATAGACTGTGCCAATTAAAAAACCCAGTACATACAAATACAGTATTCTCAGAAAACTGACATATTAAATCCACTAAAACAACCAAAAAAAAATCTGGTTTTGTGTCTTTGATCACTTGCCACACAATGCATCAAAGGTCATAAAGTGAAGGTTATGAACAGCATGAGACATCGCTGTGTGAGCTTAAATTTTCTGGCTGTGCTTCTGTATAAAAATGTATTCTGACCCACAGCTGTTAACTTAAAGGGGCATTGGCAAGTGAAATCTTGACCTACTTTCGCCTCTGTTACGTTACATGTTTTCCTCTAAAATGTGCTTTCATGTTTCTTATTTCTATTGGAAAGCAGAGCCAAGAGGCCAGAACCCAGAACGGCCTGACAGTAATAAACGAGAATATAAGAGGAAAGAACAAGCACGCTTAAAATTAGTGCAAGTGCTCCTTTCAGCAGTGCTCCTGTTAACTCTGTTGTTAAGGTTTTTTTCATGCTATGGAAGTGACACACATTATTGCCTGTAAAATCTGTGATCACTGTGGCAGGCAACAGCACCTGCCTCCCAAGGACACAAGCGAGGGAATTCTATGTTATGTGTACTGGTACATTCATATTAGTATCTGGCATTAAATATGTGCTATGTCTGCTTGCTCAGACATGCCTTGTCTGAGCTCCATGTTCAGACACAATAACCACTCTTGGCACTAACAGCTGAATCTTATGATATCAAAGAATGGACAGTGATTAGGCTAGAGAAGAAACTTTTCCTGTAATCTGTCAGACTAGCTGTCTACAGTGCTCCTCTGCACAGCAAATAACTGATAAATCAGTCATGCTTTGAAAGGAGATCAGTAGAACCTGCTCCTTTTCCTTCATCTGTGCTTTTAAAACCTCATTAATGCTCCACTGGAGAGAAAAGGAAAAGACCTTGGTAATGGAAGCAAAAGGTGACAAATGTGAACAAAGGAAGCAGCTCATAAGCTGCCCCAACCCAAGCCCTGATGCCAGCTGACAGTGGGAATATGAGAACAACCAACGGGACAATATAAGTGTGCAATGTCTTTGCTTTTCACAGAGCATGGAGGACTTTGCACAGATGTGGTTCTTCAGAGCTCAGGGATCCTTGGATATTGATCTGCTTTATTCCTTCCAGCAATCCCCTAGGAGCTCAAGGACTGGCTGCCCTGGCATCAGGCTCCCCATGATTTTTCACATGTGTGTGCAACTGCGCTCAGTAGCACACCAGAAGTAAGGCCATAATCATCAGTAGGAACACAGTAGGAATGGCAGAGCAGCCTCCTTAAATGTTAACTCAGAACCTTTGTAGCTTGCTGAGCACCAGCTTACTGTGAACTGATTCCTCCATGCTGGCTCTTTTGCATGCAATGACCTCCTAGAACCTACGTCACTTGTACCCTCAGCTTTTGCCACCAAAGGGTGGCAAATGCTTCTTTCACCCTCCCCTGGATTTAAGCTGGCTTACAGAAGACTTTGCTCTCCCCTGAGGCAGCACCCAGCCTTCAGCAGCACAGGCACATCGCGGGGCAGTCCACACCAGCCACACACTCCATTCTGCCTAAAGAACTTCCCTTTCACAGGCTCCTAACTTTCTGACTAGAGATACACGACTTTGACAGACTAGAGACATACAGTCAGAAATCAACCTAGTTTGGTTCCAAGAAAAAACAAAAAAAATCAGCGAGGTAACTGATGAAGTTGGGAGAATGATGGGATATCACGATAAAAGGAGGAAGGGCTAACTCCACCTGCACAAGCAGCACCATGCGATCCTTCAGTAATTAAAGATGAATAAATAAAAAAAGTCAAAATGCCTTTGTACCCTACTGGCCTCTTATTCCCCTGACTGGTTGCTGAAGATCCCATTGATTTCTTCCAAGGATTTAAATCTTATTTAGTCTTACTCCCTACATCTATGCTTGTGAAATTAACATTGTCAGCCAATGTTCTTATGCCATTGGAATGCAACTGACTATGCTGTTAAATTGTTAGTATGGGCCTTGGCATGGTTTTAGGCTTGCCAAATAGCGAAGTCCCAAACAGTTCCTGGGTATAGAACAGGGGTTACCATGTCCTGTCTCCAACAGGCAACAGCAATCTGCATATGGCCGCCCTGCTTTAAAAACTAAGAGAGTTTAATAGTATAGATTTATGGTAGAAGAGCTTTATTCTGGGATCTTTCTCTTAATACCAAAGCTTACTGAATTATTCTCGGTTGTCTTATTTTTAGACTCACACTTCCATTCCCAAAACCAAACCTTTTGAGATAGCCTGTGAAAATTGTTGTCTGTAAATACATTATGTAGAAGAAAAGTTTCCCAACATGAAAGACAAGACAGAATCATGACCTTTTTTTGCCTTCTTGTGGATGCTGAAATCCCTGGAAAGACACAGGAGAAAAAGAATATTGGATATCATCTTAAGGGACGCTGTCACATTATCCTCTTCATTCCCTGGGACTCCAGGAGGGACTAGGACTGTTAGATACAGCATGTTTCCACTGTGTAAATTTCAGTTATTCCCTTCCAGTTAGCTTTGAAAATACACCCTGGTGCACGAACTGTAAGATTTTATCTCTTAAAATGTATAGAAGAAAAGAAAAAAAAGGTAAGGTAGAGAAGGGGGGAAGGGGGCAAGGAAAGAAAGATGTAAGAAGGAGCAGGAGGTAGAAGCTCCTAGAGAATTATCTTTCACCACCTTAACATTATGTTTTATGCTTTTTCTTTGCTTTCTTTTCAAATATGAATATTCAATTTATATGTTCATCCAAACAATAAATTGAGGGTGCTTCCCATTAAATGAGCCTTCAGTCTCTTCATATCTCAAAGATATGATTATTATCTTATAAACAAAAACACCCTCAAGTTATTGTTATAATAAAGAGATTTCTTTACAGAAAATCACTTTTTTCAACTTCTCACTAGCATTATAATTTACAGATAATATTTTACCCTTTCATCCTCAAGGCAAATACCTTAGCATAAACGTCAAGGTGCAGTTATCTGAGAACAACTTCTACATCAGCACCTCCACTCAAAGGGAAGAAGAACAAGCCTGGAGCTAGCAAGTTTCACTGAATGCATTCTGACTTGGTAGATTTTAAGTTTACAAAGCAGTTAATTCCCCTTAATAGTCTGAAGAAAATAGTTTGCAACGTCCACCAGAAAATTGTACTAGCAGTGAGAATGGCTTGTTTATGTCATTTTTCTATACTGCATACAACCACTATCATAATATATTCATATTGTGATTTTTTTTTCTGATCTAGTTATGGCCCTTGTCACAAGAACAAGTGTGGAATTTAAATGCCCAACATGCACACAGCTCTGTGTTTATATTTCTTCATTTGCCTCCTCCATCTTTTTTCCTACATGTCAACTTCCATTACATAGAAGAGTAAGTGGAACCAATTTTCCAACCAGAAAAAAAAAAAAAAACCCACATATATTAAATAGTAAAAATCAGACAAATTATTACAAAGTTTGGGAAGTATCAATACTGAATTTGTAATTGGGCCAATAAAAAAAAAATTGCAGAAAATTCTAAAGATTTACAAAGATCAAACTCAACTCAGAAGAGGATTCTGGAAGTTCAAATAATTTCATGTGCCTCTTTCCTGTTTAATCTCAGCATACATTTTCATTAGTTTTGTACTGCCTACGTGGAGGCTGGCTGGTCCTCTTTATGCCTGTTCTTTCAAGGAATTACAGTATATATTAGGACTCAGGTAATCTACTGCTCTTTGTACAGGAGTACTCAGGAAAAATCTTCTCCCATTTGTCTATCTGACCTAGTAATCTGTGTAACACTTAGGAAGACTGACATTCATCCAAATATAATTTTGCCTTTCTATAGAACCATTCAATTCCAGATCTTGATACCCAAATGATGCAGTGAAAGACATTAACAAATAGGCATGTGTGAGATTTATCCTTCTTCTAAATTTACTGAATATTTAGGAATGGAAGCAAGGGTATTCACAATATTGCTTTAGAATATCATCTCTGACAATGCTGTGGAAGCTGTTTGTGATGCTAACATGGACTGACCTCTGAAAGAAGACATACTGCAAGAAAAAAAATTGTTGTGGCCATTTCCTCTGTTATTCAGGTTTTTAGTTAATGAAATAGTGATATACTATTCATGTAAATGTCACAGAACTTATATGAAGACACTTACTGGAAAAAGAGTGTGCGTGAAATGGCATGTATCTTGGGAACCCTCACTAATACTTCATTTTTGTGCATCTTTCCCTTGTTTTGATGAAGCGGTTTGCTTCCCACCTCACACTTAGCTAGTTACGCAGACTGACACATTGGGAGGGAAAGGAGTATGGATTTTTGATCTTACTCCCTCCTTGTCCCCATTGAGCTTTTGCTCAAAGAGAAGGATGAATCAAGCAAACTCTGCAACTTTCTCAGAGGGGATATAACAGTCATAATTGTCAGCACTAATGAATAGTTTTGACTTCTCATGTTTATCTACAGCTTTCCCAGAACACACAGATAATTCCCACAGAGACTATTCATATTCACTCTTCTGTTACACTCTCTCTCTGTTTGAGGAAGTAACCTGGCCTCAGGAGAGAAGACAGGTTATAGGTAGAAACTTGATACGTATCCCAGTAATTTCTGAGAAAAATTCAAGGCAAATAAATTCAGAAATATTAACAGGCATTTACTAAGGTAAGTTTTCCTCTGCCTTCAATTTCCTTTTGACAACTCCCTCAACACGCCATACTTATTGCATATGAGCTAGGGTCTGAATTACAGTCTAGCTAAAAGGAAGAAAAGGAGGAGTAAAAAGAACAAGGAAACAGAAAACAAACAAAACAAAATTTTAATGTAATCAAACTCATTTAACATGTGAAATAATATCCAGGAGATGTCTTGCAATCATCATGGATAACATCATTACTTAGCTTCACGGTCCTCCTACATTCATTCACAGGCTGATGAAGCCATAAACTATATACAGAAATCTTTCATTACAAATGGTGGATTTCTTCCATTACAATGGCAAAGAGAGTGTATTTGTACAGGGGCCCTAAGAGCTGGCTTAGCCCTAAGAATCTGTACAACACTAAAATGTGTCCAAGAAATACATTCGGATTATGCGACAAAACTTTTCCTGCTCCTTCTTTTGTTCAGGGACCAAAGAAAGATACATTATTTCTCAAAATATATTGACAAAACAAACAAACAAGTGAGCATCACTTAATTCAAAATGTAGGACAAACGAAATGTTTGTGAAGCTCCTGCATTTTCTTTGTTCAAATTATAGAACAGCGCCTGAAATAAATGGCAACTCCATCTTATTTAAAATGGTATTTACCAATGATCATTAGAAATTAGATCACTCATCAATCCCTACCTTTTGCTTTTAAGTGAAACATTCAAACTATTGTACTTTTTCTAATCAGTTGAAATATTATATATGAAAACTGTAATCCAAGCTATATTTTTTACCCTTAAAATTTACTTTAAAGTTTTAAAGTTTTACTTAAAATTTTTACAATCATAAGTTTTTTTAAAATTAGCATTGTTTAAAAGAGACAGGACATGTACCTACTTTCTTTCAAAAAAACCCCCAGGACATAGGGGAGTGGCTTGATCGGATTTTAGTTTTTAATTTAGATGCTATATAGAAATAATCTCTGGGATTAAGATTGTGCATGGTAAAAAATAAACATTTTTTTAGGATGTTAGTAATCAAGAGAAAAGTACATTAGCTAGACTGTAGTCTGTAGACTCTGTCAGATAAAATAAGGAAAAAACTGGAACACAAAAATGCAGATTCCCTGCCTCAAATCTCTGCACTGCATTATCTTTGATAGAAAACCCCTAGAGATGCTAAGGAAAAAAATATTTTTAAATTAGGGAGTCTCACGTCTTTATTCTGATTCAAAAAAAATCTAAAAGACCGCATGGTATAAGGCTCCATTCACAGAATGGACTCCAAGCACTTCTATGGGATATTAACTTCCATATCCTAAGTTACGACTCATAATGACTCATGTAAAACATTATTCAATTACACTATTATCAAGTTTACAGGTAACAATACTCGGAAAGGAAATGTCAATGGATGTTAGATATTTAATTTTTAAATAATTCTAATTCATCTGTTTTCTAGCATATATATGATTTTTCCACCAAATTATAGTCTCATGAAGACAGAAACTTTTCTGGTAATAATGAAGAGAGCCTTGAAATTCAGTGATGAGAAATGGAGGGCACATAGAAAATGCAGCTGTGCAAATTACATTAATAAGCAGGGCTAGTAGGAGCACAAACTTGTCTGAAGTCATACATCTGGCTCTCAATGTCATTTCATGTCTTTGAAAGTAGTTCATACAAAGGATTTATGCTTTCTTCAAGAGAAAGAAACTCATTTCTGTACAGATGGACACAGCATACACTTTGATTAGCACGAAAGCAATGACTGAATCTGGTAAGAATCTGGTGTTGCTTCTATGAACATACTACAAAAATCCATTTGGTTACAGTCTGCAAAGGAGCAACTAAATCACAGCAATGAAAAACTACACAGGATGCTGGCAGGGAAGTTACCAAAATGACTAATAGAAAAGTTAAGACTTGCCACTTCTTTCCTAGGTCTGATTCTGTTTTCATTACAATCAACAGCTAAAATGTCATTGACTGTAGCTGACCAAATCTGGCCTTACGCTTTTTTGAATAACTACAAAGACATAATTCAATGTAAAAAATAATAATATCTTAAATTGACAAGGGCAGACCAGGTGTTTTAATCACATCTAAAAAATTTAATCACACAGCAGCTGCATACAGAAAACATGTTTGCACCTGTACATCTGCTTAATTTCACCTGGAAAATATTCTGGTTTAGCATTCATTAGACATCTGTGTATTTTTAAGTGGAGGAAGGCAGAAAGTTCAGTTCTGAAATAAAATTAACTGATAAAAGTTTTACCGGAATTTCCTTGTCTGGTAAAATAGTATCTTTCCCCCTCCACCCAAATACTATAATCAATATCTTGCTCATACCACTTATTCAGGACCAGTTAAGGCCAGTGAATCTCACTGCTATGCTCTGCCTGACCTGATTTACAGTTCAGAATCAGAGAGAACAAAAGTTCATCAGCCAAGTTAAAGCTGGAAGCACAATAACGCACCATTTTCAGGATGCTCATGCTACTAATGCCAGGCTTCCTAGCAGTTACTTCTTTGGCTGCACAGGTACTGGAGCTGACTCTGCCTCATTCCTCCTTTGTGGCAACTTCATAATCCTCTGGCAACGCGCAGACCAGGAAGGAAAAGGAAAAAAACAAACCAAAACAACTATAACCCTTGAAATGACAGCTACCAGGAATACCAGGAATACTCAGCAATCCAAGTGTATGGATTCAATTCAAAGCGCTTCCAGAAACTGCCAAACCCTGTGAGCGTGATTGATCCCCCAAAGTAGGTTCAGGCCAATTCTTATCAAAACTGGCTCATACATTCCCAATTACATAATGTACCAATTATGTTTCCCATTCTCTCTTACATTAGCTAGCCTGACAGTGATCGGTTCAGCCATGCGTGATTCATCAGGTTTGCCTTTTGTTTCTAAACACGAGCTATAGAAGGGAGCAGCCCTTGAACCCCAGCTTGCTTTGGCGAAGCATGAGAAGTCAATAACATTTCCTTGTCTTGTGGCATCAGAAACCTGGCAGTCTCCTGGTGCTCTGATTCACCACACCACACGTGCTCAGCTGAGCGCTGGAGCCATCCAGGTTTTATAAATAGTGCCTACACAGGGTTTCAGTGTACTTGTGCAAAGGACCTTTTTATTTGAGGGTTGGCCTCACGACAGACAGCCTTGTTACAAGGGGTGAAGTTTATTGGATTAGAAGCAACACTGTTAGTATTCAGGACACATTTCCAAGTACATATGACATGTCAGCTGCTTACATATCTTCCAATTCTGCTTCACATATTCCTTTTAAAGTTAAACATGAAGTGACAGAAGTGTAGAAATATCTCTGTCCTGCACTCCATGAACATAACAGCCAAAAAAACCACCTTGACATGTCAGCTGACAACAGAAAAAAAATCGCTGACCTCTGCCGAGGTGTTCTGATTTTCCTGACATCAACTACTTGTAACAGAGAGGAGAACTGAAAATACATAATCATGAACTCCACAGTTAAATATATATATCTATATATATATATAAAATGCATGAGGAATTTTGTTTGCATACCCCCAGACACAGTTTCAGTCTTCACTCATCTCTGCATCTGTACAACTACCTATTCTACTTTAGAGACATCCCAGACATCTAAAAATAGGGCTAGCTATTGTTTATTTCATGTATTTGTAGCTATGTTCTTTTAAAAGATATTTTCCTGCATCTTCCCTTGACATATACAATGCTTTCAGCAGCTAATTCTTCCATCATTTAAATAAACAGAGCACTCCCTGCAGCAACTCTTTTTCTTCCAAAATTAATTCCCTACTACTTTGTTTTTCTCTCTCTGTCCTTGAGATTCCTCCTTCAACATCTCTTTAGTTCTACCTTCAGCTATCATTTCCAAATCAAGGCCAGCTTGGTCACCCTGGGTTCCTGTGGGGCCGGGAATCTAGTTCAATAAAAGAGGATGACCCTCCCATGAAAGTGACGCTACATGACATTTTTCCTATTAGTCTGATTCTGCATTCTGTATTTACTGTACAAACTCCAATTTCTAGAAACACAGGGGCAACAGGCATAGATTCATTTATGACAAACACAGCACGTTGTATGTTGCCAAAGGATTTCTTCTTAGCGTTATTCACATCTTAATTTTACGTTCAATTAACTACCAAGAAACTTTTGACCTTTTAATATTCAATATTTGAGAAGTTATATGATGAAATAAGACCTTTCATTTACCTAATAGTTGGATGATGGAGCTGGTTATGCTTTAAATGCACTCTCTCAGGGAGGGGGGGGAAGCTGTAGCGCTTTAAAAGCCACACGTGCCCATATGACCTTCAACATCCTGCACATGCCGTGAATTGCATGGGAGACATTTGTTATGTACCTTGAAAGGTGAAGAGCTTCAGCAACCTTGTCGAGATTCTTATCTTTACTCAGAGGATGGGGTCTAATTTTAATCTTGCTTAGTTCTGCATTAATCAGAACTGAGTACACACTGAGGACAGTAAAACTGGTCAACTGTAAAACCAGTGGGAGATCAAAATTTTGTGGCAAACCAGGTACTTGCAACTCTCTCACAGTGTTTCTCAGATAATGGGTCATGATCCTGAGAGAGGTCACCATCAGAACAATCGGAAAATTGAGGCAAAAATGTCACCTCAATTATAATGCAAAGAAAATAAAATTAATGGAACACTTTAAGGAGGCCAAAACCTTCAAAGTTGGGTGTCACAGGTAACAGCAGTGCACATTTTTAAGTTAACACAAAAGGATGCCTATTACAAAAATACTCGTCTTCGAACTGGGCAAGTGGTCCACCTGAAAAGTTTGAGAAACTTATCCCTAGCCATTTCATCCGATTTACTTATTTTTCATTTATTATTTGCTATAGTTATTTGTATAACCATCTTATACTCTAAAAGGTCTCTATCCTTGTCTGTCACAGATATTTCAGAAAAATTTAGCTGAGATAAAGTGCCTGTTTCTGGGAAGAAAGTGCCTTCAAATGTTTTCTGATGATAATATTAATGCTCCACAGCAGAGGTGATACTTAGTCACCCTGGAAACCAACCGTGTGTAGTGCAATATATAGTTGCTAAGTGAAATGTAGAAAGGTGTTAACTTCCTGACCCAAGTGGTAGAGAAGCAAACAAGGAGAGGTGCTCTGCTTGCATGTGAGGGGCTTGTTGGGAATGTGAGGGCTGAAGGCAGCCTTGGCTGCAGTGACGATGAGATAGTGGAATTCTGGATCCTGAAAAGAGGGAGCAGGGCAAGATATAAGATTACAACCCTGGATTTCAGGAGAGCAGACTTTCAGGAGAGCAAGTCTCTTCAAGGATCTGCTTGGAAGAGTCCCATGGGATAAGGCCCTGAAGGGAAGAGGGGTCCAAGAAAGCTGGTTAATATTAAAGGTCACTTTCTCCAAGCTCAAGAGTGGTCCATCCCAATGCCAAAAGTCAGGCAAAAATGCCAGGAAGCCTGCATGGATGAACACAGAGCTCCTAGAAAAACTCAGTCATAAAAAGGAAATATACAGAAAGTGGAATCAAGGTCAGGCAATCTGGAACGAATATAGAAGCACTGCCCAAGCATGCAGGGGCACAGTTAGGAAAGCCAAAGACTACCTGGTCCTGAACCTGTTGAGAGATGTCAAAGGCAACAAGAAAGACTTATATAAGTGGCAAAAGTACAAAGTCCTGCACGTGGGGAGGACCGTGGGGTGCCCCAGGCACCGGTATATGATGGGAGTCAACCAGCAGGAAAGCAGCTTTGCAGAAAAGGGCTGGGGATCCTGGTGGACACTGAGTTGAACACAAGCCAGCAAAAAGCTCTTGCCACAGAGAAAGCTAACGGTATTGTAGGTTGCATAAGGAGGAGTGTTGCCAGCAGGTCAAGGGAGGTGATCCTATCCCTCTACTCAGCACTGATGAGACACACCTTGAGTGCTGGGTCCAGTTCTGTTCTCTCCAGTACAAAAGAGACATGGAGCTACTAGAGAGATTCCAGCGAAGGGCCATTAAAACGATTAAGGGGCTGGTGCATCTCTCATATGAGGAAAGCCTGAAAGAGTTGGGACTGTTTAGCCTGGGAAGAGAAGCCTCAGGGGGAATCTCATCCATGTATAGATATCTGAAGGGAAGGTGTAAAGAAGACAGAGCCAGGCTCTTTGCAGTGATGCCCAGTGACAGGACCAGAGGCAATGGGCACAAACAGAAGCACAGGAGCTTCTGTCTGAACATAAGGAGAAACTTTTTTACTGTGAGGATGACTGGCACAGATTGCCCAGAGAGTTTGTGGAGTCTCCATCCTTGGAGATACTCCAAAGCCATCTGGAAATGGTCCAAGCAACCTACTCTAAGTGATCCTCCTTGAGCAGGGGCCTGGACCAGACGACCTCCAGAGATTCCTTCCAACCTCAACCATTCTTTGATTCCCTGTTTCTGTGAATGAGATATTAGCATATAGTAGAACAAACAAACAAAGCTAAAAATTACTATATTTCATAAAAGTAATGCAGAGTTGCACCATTCATTAATAAAAGGTGACTAACTCTAACTAACTAACTAACTGAAGATTGCAACCCCAAACTGAAGAGTATGCATGAGGGGTTCTGGGAAATGTACTTTTTAAACAGAAGAAAGTTAAGGGAGAGGATTATTTTATTTTGTTCATGTTGGGATTGTATATACTAACTTTAGCAATCACAGTATCCTTTCCCTCCCATGAGAGACAAAACTGCTTGCAGGGCTCCTCTGTACCCTCGTTTAATCTGTGACACTGCAATTGGAATTTGTCACTCTAGGAGCTACATCTGATGTTACAGCCTGAAGCGGAGCTAAACCAAAATAAACAATCTGCTCCATTCTGCTTATACGACAGTGATGTAAGCCCCAGCACAGAGGAAAATGCATAAATGGGCTGCCACACAGCACACGCACACATAAAAACAGCAACACAACTCAGAAGTTTTATTACTAATACACACTGGGTGAAAGAAGCCTTGCTTGGACTTGGGCTTTGCAACAAGTATATT
Source organism: Fulmarus glacialis (assembly GCF_000690835.1). NCBI lineage: Eukaryota > Metazoa > Chordata > Aves > Procellariiformes > Procellariidae > Fulmarus > Fulmarus glacialis. Next base: position 16,264 of record NW_009208675.1, read on the forward strand.
TTTGTGTGTGTGTTAATGTGGAAAATATGCTTATTATTTCAAAAGGCCCTAGGAATTTTGTGGTACACTGAGACAATATCTTTTTCTATAAAAAAAAAGAGGTTCAGTCAAGTATTTGCTTCATCACAACTTATGCAAAGTTATTAGGGTGGGAGAGCTGAACAGGATTACTTTATCATAAACATCCCACAGTGACACAACGGTGCAAATATTTGTCCCAGTATCTTGTGTTTGAATACAGTATTCATCCCTTCCTCTCTGTCTCTTTCTCTCTCTCTCTCCCTCTCTGGTTTTTGATTTAGGGTCTCTGCAGCTTTGCCAGCGCTAGGCTGTTCGTTCCAGTTGCACATGCAGGCTCATTTACGCAAATAGTCACGTTGAAGCCCTAATCTGGTTATTCCTTCTACTCAGGATCTCTTGATCAGAATGAGGATGGTGGGGGGGGAAAGCTGTACATAATTCTGTTAAATTTGTCAGCTGGAATGGCTGACCTTAAATCAGAGTCTTACATGCAGTCATTTTTCCTCTTCTCTCTCCCCAAGCTAAGAAATCCCTGCAAGGGCAACTGACTGAGCAGGTCACATTTTCTATAAAGATACAAAGAGGTTATCTTGTTCAAATAATTTTATTTCGGGAAAAAAAGAGGATGGAGTGAAAAGAAAGGCAACAAGGTCACTTCAATAACATCACAGAATATTTTCTCTTCTCCCAACTGCCTTACTATTTATATACTTTCAACTTCAAAGATGCATGTTTATATTAAAAAGGCAAGAAAAAACAGCAACAAAAAAACTATTTTATGTGAATGAGGCAGCTCATAAAAGTTAAGGGCCTAAGAATGAAAAATCTCCTCTCTCCACATCAGGAACAATTTATATGGCATCAGTGCAAGCTTTCCCATATCGTCCTGCCAGTGACCTCAGCCCTCATCTGTAAAATAATTTTCTCAAAAGAGATGAGGTTATCTAGTCTGGGTGACAGCTCAGGTCCTGCGTTTCTTCTCATCAGAGGCCCCTACAAGAGCCCAGCTAAAGCATAACAGCTAAAATTTAGAATTAATGCTAGGGAAGATACTTAGAAAGCAGCGGATACCCATTTGCATTTTGCAGAGAAACAGCTGGCCTTTTACAAACATCCTGCTCTGCTTTCTTGCTCCTGCCTTGCTGACAAACCAAACTGCAAACTGCTTGTTTTCCCTGTTGCTGCAGATCGCGTGCGGGGTGCTGGCAAGGCAGGACTCAGCCCTCACTTGCCACTTTTGCTGTGCCATGGGACCACAGCACTGCAATATTAGCAAGTTTAGAATTCCTCTTGATTTTTCAAATTCTTACTTTAAAGCAGCTTCTTCCACCACACCCTACTAATAAAGGCATCATGCTTTGCGTGCACTTGTTTCTATTCTCAAGTTGTATCTCAGACTGGATCTGGGGATTTCCCAAAGCCTCCCTTCCCCCACCAGGCAGACTCCAGACAGGAGAACTATTCTGATTTACCCCTAGATGGGGCTACTGTCCGCAAGTCGCTGTGCCGGGATTACAAATTCAATTCTCTCAGCAGAAGCAGCTGAAATTAAGTACTGACTATTTATTAATCTCCGGCCCATTTATTAACCCCCTCATCCTTCACACATACTTCTCTGGCCTAGGCTGGCACACGCCAGTGATCATATTAAAACCTTTAACTCTTTCTCATCCCTTTTTCTACCCTGCAGTAAGAGCTATTTTCCAATCACCTAAAATTAGACAGAAAAAGGAAGAGCTAACGACTGCTCGAGAAAGCTCTGGATGCTTCCTAGGTTAGGCAGCAGCCAGCAAGTGATTAGGGACAATTCTGTCACGAGATCCTATACTGAGATATTTCAACAAGATATAATAATGCTGAAAACACCTAGGGGACGCATATATTAATTTTTCTGTTTAACTCATATGGCACATAATACCTTTCACATTTATTGCCATGCAAGTTATGTCCTTCATAGTATTTTCTATTTTCAGCTTCATACGTTTCTTAGCTGGTTGTAACCAACGAGCACTATATTGAAAAGCCAAAGCAAATCCCTACAGAATGTGTTAAATACCCAAATAAAATAATTTCATGAATTTTTCATGATTTTAGCAAGATCTCAAGAGTGATTTCACATAGCAGAATGAACAGTGATGATATAAACAGATCAAACAAATTACTTTGCATATTTACAGGTCCCTTTCCATTTGATTGCTTCGGGAACTTCTGACCTGCACCTCTTAAAGTAATTTCCACTTACACTGAGAGTGCAACCCACTGTCACATGAGTTGGAAATATTTTATATACACTATGCACAAGTGTAAATGGAAAAAGACAGGAAGCAAAAAATTCAGTCCTCTATGATTACTGGTCTCTGCCAAAGTGATTATTACGCTATTTCTTTCCACTCTAACTTGAAGACAGAGAGATTCTGCAGTTTGTTTCCTAGAAGTACTTCTAGAAAGTTTGTATGTTCACCTTTATGTAAAAGAAATTTATAGAAGAGTTGTCGGTACTGCTGCATGCGAAGATGAAACGATTCCATGCTAAGTCAAAAAAAAAACGGAAAGAAAAAATGAAAAGGAATAAAGAGCATACATAGTGGAACAAAGCAGACAATCAAATAGAAGTAGACAGAATAATTATAGATGTCTGAATAACACTCCAGATGGCATTTTGGGCATCGCAGTTAATAAGCAGGCTGTTTCAGGGGACCAGCATGTTAGCACATTATTGCAACAACTGGAAACCAGCAGCTGAAGCATGTCTGTCTGATTATCCAGGGAGCAGGCTACATGCAGCAGCCAAAACCAAGAAAAATACAGCGTCTGGATGCTTACTGATATGACAGGTTCAGGGACCCATTTTTCTTAACAGTAAGGACATGCTTAAAAGAAGTTACCACAGCCATAACCACCATGAGGGAGTGGCCTTAGGCCAGTTAATCTGGCATAAAGTTTGGACATTTAGAAAAGGTATCTTTTTGGCATTAATAACCCCATCTATATATTTAAATTGAAATTTCTACACTTCTGGTCAGAGGAAAATCAAGCTGGTTCCTGTGTTGTTCTCCCTCTGTGCAAATTTATTTTAGTAAAAGCAACAATAACAGCCAAAAGGGAGTTTACACTAAGATTTCATTTTATTCCCCTTTTCACCATTGGAATCTGCAAACTGCTTCTGCAATTGCAACTGTTCAGGTTGAATGCTAAATTGTCTGCCAAAATAAGCTTGATGTCTTGTCAGTTATCTTCTCAAATGAAATACATCATCTTCAGTACAGCAAAGAGTCCCATTGCTGATAGGCAGCCCCCAGGAAATGTATTTCAGGGATGGAAGGTCTGATATTTCCATCAAGTAGAAAGACCCTTAGCAACACCCATCCCACAGTAAGCCCTAAATTTATTCTAAAACAGCAATTCTGTAAAAACATAATATATTATATTCTCCCAAATGTCAAAAATAATGTGCCTTCTTACTTTCAATTTCAAATCAAGGTTACACCACCTTGCTCCTACAGATCTGAAATCAGAGACAAACTCCACAGTTTCAGCTCTGGAATTAGAAGTTTTAGTACTGAGTATCTTCATTCTTTTTCTTTGATTCCTGTCTTTAGGTTTTCCCATTAATGACTTTTCAGGTCTCTTTGTACCTAAGCAGATCTACATATAAAAATGCCAACAAAAAACCAAAAAACCCCTTAACAATAATCCCTGAGATATTAGCAAAATAAATAAAGCTATTTGAAATAATGTCTTTAGCTCATGGTATGGTTTTTAACTGTTTGCATTAAAAAAATTACAGTTCTTTACTGCTCCTTGGTTCACAAAAAATCCTTTTATAAGTGCTGTAGAATGTATTTGTCAATTAAAGCATTTGCAGAGCCCTCCTACCTCCCCAAGGGTATTAGTTGCTTGTTCTGAAAACAGAAAATGAATGTGTTATGGTGGGGTTTTTTTTGCCTGGGATTGTTATGTCACTGTATCAGAAAATAATTTTTTAAAAGTTTGGTTTGGAAAAGATAGTAAAAATATGCAGTAGTTTTCTAGCTCACTGTGATATAAAGCATATTTATCTGTGTATACACATTCCACCCTCACTGAAGGATTTCCTGTTGTAATACGGAACAATACCAAGCTTGATGTACCTTAAGGTTGGCACACATACCCATTCCTGATATCTTTTATCCTCTGGAAAGAAAGAAAATATCACTTACATCAGAAAAGAAGGCAATTTATGAATAATTCATAGTGGCTTCTTTAGTTCTTGCTTTCTTACTTAGTATCTATTTCAGCTTGTCTACATTGGTGTTAAAAGAAAAGAACTACAAAAAAATCTAGAAAGACTGTCATGAAAAGAGTACAGGTAGGGGCTTCGCTTGGTAAATTATACTGGATATGATGTGCAACCTGATTAGACAGGGTACTGTGGTTGGCAAGGACTTACCTTTTTTTTTCCCTTCTTGATAATGTTTAATGACATGGCAGAGAAAAACAAACAAACAAACAAATCCAAATCAAAGCAAAACCTAAAATGCTAAGAAATTAAACACAAGTCAGAAAACAGCCAAAGGTATTTCTTCTCAAAACATAAGCTCACATTACACACTTTAAACATAATTAATTAAGATGTAAATTCAACAAGGAAAATCAGAGTACTGAATATTATTTATGTCCAGCTCGATTAAGTAAACTTTGTGGGAGAGGTTTTAGCATTTCTTGGACTAACTGAAACACTGCATGCCAGATAAGCCACGAGGGAAAGAAAAGGCATAAAAAGAGCTGGAAAATGTAAAGGTTGCCAAGTCCCCTATTGTCAGTTCAAGAGTTCCCATCCACTCTGTACATGGAAATCTCCTTAAGCAGCATCTAGACCACCGAAGTAAATTACGGAAACTTTAAAAAAACGTAAAAGAAGTGTAACAAAAGTTTGGCTTGCCAGCATCAGAGCAACGTCTCACATGCTTGCCCTGGAGGAGATGTTAATAAGAAACGGCCCACCTCTGCCAGACAGGATTTTAATGGAGTTTGGATCCTAATATGCTTTGGCATTTCTCTGACTTCCTTTGTATTACGTGCACCTTGTCCCTCTTCTCTGTATCTCCCTTTTCATGCTGCTAAAATATTTGACAAAACTTCCAGAGACTTCTGCCGTTCTACTGTTAACCTCACTATCAGCAAAAAAGGCTTTTCTGTGAATTAAATTAATTTCCTTTAAAAAATCACAACAGATACACAGAACTCCTCCCAAAGCCCAAGAACTCAAAAAATGCACTCAGAATTATGGTTTATATCTTGCCCAGATTACATTTCTGTTTTTTCTTTCTTCTGTTACCTAAATGTCTTTTTTTGAGTCCACAACACAATTTTTTGAACAGTGGTCTATTCAATGTAAACAATATATAACAAAGAGGAGAAAGGAGAAGAAAGGTTGTCCTCATACAGGGTATTTTCACATGGACTGCATCAGCAATAAATCACCACAATCCTGAAACAGTACATGAAGCCACATCATGGCCTCTGGTAGACACAGTAATATAATGTGTTGGCTGTCTTTAGAGGAAGTCTGAGATTAAACTCCGAAACGTGTCTTTGAATAGATTCAGTGATCTTCAGTGTTAAGGCCACTGAGGAACCACTAGCAAAGATGGCTTCTGAGTTCAAAAGTTTTTAAGGATTTTTCAGTTCTAAACGTATAAATCCCTTGCATTAAAATAAGACAAATCAAACTGTTTGTTTACAACAGAAGGAAGATACTCATGAAGCTTCTCTGAATTCTCAGCTCATGAAAATGCCACTGATTTACAAGATGGGCAAAGATAAAGGTGACTGTTATTCATTATTTGAATTATAGTCTTACCACAAGACACAAGGAAGATTGATACCTCATTGTGCTGGGCACAATATAAAATACAGAATGAAAGACACTTCCTGACATAAGAAAGATAAGAATCTAAATAAACAAAGGAGGTAAAAAGGCAAGAGGAAATAAAACGACTTTTCTGGAACAATCGGCACTTTTTTACCAGGTGAACAACAGAGATAGCACATAGGTGTCCTGAATCAGGATGAGGGTCTGATGATGTCTGTGCTTCACAGCGGGAACAGAACGAGTGTCTTTCACAAACAATCTAAATCAAGACATTTAACTCAAATGGAGAAAAATAACCAGAGCTTACAATTACCATGATTGCCATGGTCACAAGTTCAGGGAATGGAATGTCCTTCTTACTTTCTCAGTAAAATTCAAACTGTGAAAAATTTACTCATTTATGAAGAAGACAGGCAAAAGGAACGCTGATCAGGCAGCCATCTTTATCAGAGAGATCTGCGTCAATACCAGACAGTGATGGTGGATGAAGGAAAGTAAGCCTACCGAAGCTTCCTTTGAATGGTTCCTGGGACCAGCAATAGGAACGCAGAGTATCGCAGACCAGAGGGAAACTGAATTCAGAGATAAAATTTTGAATAAGAGCATTTTGCTGAGAAAAGTAGCATCTACTAAATAGACAATTAAATTAATTATCTGTTAAAGTAAAAAAAAAAAAAAATTAAAAATGGTTGTGAAAGCTTTCAGGAAAACATCTGTCAGGAGAAGACAGAAGACGGAGTGAAGCCATGATGTTCAACATCGTTTTAAACCTTTAAACCTTTGCGTGTTTTTCAGACAGTAGCTTAGGTCACTAATGAAAATATTTTATTAATGTTTAACCTGCTCCCTTCTGAGGCACAGCAAAAAACCCACACAGTTCATTATGATGAGAGGCTTTTTTTGTTTGTGTTCCACAAGGAAGACCTGGATTTTGAATAGGTGGGAAGTTGATCAGGATAAAAGAGCCTCTCAGAGTGCAGATGAAAACATTTGAAGTTCACAACTGCTTTACATCTCACTTTGGGCTCTAAGTCCCTCATTTTCAACATATTCAGGATTTTTGTTAAAGTAATGCTGTAGAAGAGTGAACCTGTAAAATGAGACTGCTAAATCCCAGCTTTATTCTCTAATGACTGCTTATCAAATATGTTCGGGTTACCTGTCAAAAAGAAGATGTTTTTAAATTTCTAGTTCTTCAAGCCATATGGGAACCCAAAAATGCCAGCACTGCTGCCTTTGATAATCACACCAGTAAGAAAAAATAAGCAATCAGAATGTAGCTGACAATCACGGTAATTATGCCAGCAAAGTGCAATAACTTGCACCTTTATAGCTATTATGTGTTTCCCAGATAGAAAACCCCCACCCTTTTCTGTAAAAAAAGTAAATATAAATATGTTAGTGTTACATAGTTACCATTTATATAAAGACCTCTTTTTATCAAAGCACTGTAAGAACTCAATAATTTGTAACGTGGATTTTCGTGAAAGAATTGATGTCCCTGCACCTAGGCAGAAGCTTAAGGTTTAGAAGAGGTATGCTGAGGTTCTTCTGTCAGAGATTTGCTGGGTAAACACGGGGAAAGGTCTTTTCTACACATCCAACTAACTAGAACAGATATTCAGGAACAATTATCCCACAATAAATATCCTGATATAGTTACCATGCTTGAAGTGACTATATTGTGCAGACATTCTATTCCAAAATATTATGTTCTTGTTTAGAAATACAGCAAGACATACAGAGTGCAACAGTTATTATGAGACTAGCTTTTCCATTTAAATCCCTTGTTGCAAATACGCCTTTAACATCACTTATCAATGTTTTACAGATGAAAAGCTGAAGCAAATAATATTTCCCTATCTCAAAATGGAGGGTAAATACATTAAGGAATGAAAAATTCCACTTGTGAATATGTGTTTTAATTCCCTTAGTAATGAACCCAATATAAAGAATTTTAAGTAATAAGTCAATAGTGAAGTAAAGGTTGTCATATGTATAACTTATGCTGCTTACTTAGAACCAATGGAAAGGTAAAGCATAAAAAACCAGCTTTTCACTCTCTAAAAATAAATCACTGCTTTAAACTGCATAAAATACAGTATACTTCGTTATATCACTGCACTATTTTAGAAGCTAAGGATTGAAAACTTCTGGGAGGGTGTGCATTATATCAAATATCTACCAATGGAATTTGCTGTAGTGATAAAAGGGTGATACTTATGAAACCTAAAAGAATGTAATTGTGACTTGTTTTGTTGAAACTCTTGTAGTACCTAGTCTTTATGACACAAATTTCTTTTTGTTTATATAGGCATCCTTCCTCAGAGGGCATTTTATTGAATATGGCTTTCTGCTCAGATAGAAGCTTCCAGAGCTCTGATATCTGTAGTGGTATAAACAGCCTGGTAGCACTGTCAGATGCATCTGAAATCTGACAGGAGGAGGGAAGAGAAAGGGAAGGATTGAGTCTAACCAGATCAGACTTTGAAATTTTCTAACGCAGATTGTTTTTCAATATTATTATATTTTTACTAAAACCATAAAACAAAATAGATTATATACTTTCGCCAACATTTGTCATCTTTCCTCTTACATGCCTCAATTCCACTTCACTGGTTCCTCTGAATTCGACTCTTTATACATGGCATTAAATTACAGTTATACAGGTATTTATGGCTGCAGTTCAGGTAGCCAAGAATACTTCCAATTTTCAAAGGCAAATGAACCTACAATTTTCTCTTTTTTTCTCTTTTTCTGTTTCTTTTTTGAGGGCATTATTTTTGTTTGTTTGTTTTTAAAGTAAAAGCTTCAATTACTTCCTCTGGAATATTAATATTCTGAATAATAATGCAGATAATTTTCCAACACTTGTGCATTTCCAGATGGAATTAAAGCAAATTAAAAGGAAAGCTGATAACTGTATTAATAACATTACTCAGGTAGAGCTACAGGGTGTCTTTTTTTCCACCCCCAGAAAAGAGAAAACAGAACAGAGTCCTGCACACTGAGAGGAGTTTCTCTGACCTATGCTCATATCTGCTCTAGAGCTGAAGCAGTCAGAATGCTTCCACGGACAGTCCTTAAGTGTGTGTTAACTTAAAAGACACTCTAGGGTATCAAGAGTCACTCAAGGACATACAATAAACTGTCTCCATCATGGCAGGCATGCCTTAGCCAAATATCGTTCTATATACGCAATAAAAATTTAAAGAGCACCATATTTGCATATACAATAAAGATATCCAGCATAGTGCTGAAAATACACTGGAGACTAAGAACCACCCTGATGTTCAAGTTAAGTACATGATATGTTTTAGTGGACAGCATTTGGGAGCAGAACTGTATAAGCAGCAGAGACTTTGTCTATATACAAGGCAATACAGAATTTACCCATGGAAGGAACTCAGCTAGCTTTATCCCTCTCAGATACATGCTGGAAAACTAATGAATTGGGGTAAGACCACATTCAGTACGTAGACAATTAAACTGTATTTATTATTGTTGCTTTTTCAATTTCTCAACTTTTCAAAAAGCAAAGCACTTTGAATATAGTCTAACAATTCGATTGAAAATTTTTACCAAACGAAAAGCCCACACCTTTTTCTCTCTTTCTTAATCAATATTTCCAATCCTAAGGTGAAAAATATAATTAAGTAAAACAAAAACTTTAGTATGCAAACAGAAGAGTACCTGTTGAGAAGCAATGATATCCCTTAAATACTCCTCTTGATTATATTCATGTTCGGTATAATGATTTTGTCATGGTAGTTTTCTAAAAGGTACTGTATATATCGTATCAAGAACATGAAGATTACACTTGAGTCTGTTTAAATGAAACAAGAACTGGCTTAAGGTTAAGTTTATTGTTGTTACAGCATAAAGTTATAAAGACAAGCCAGTGACTTTAAACTGTTCACAAAATTTATTATCTGAATGCTGCTGCAAAATGCATTTTTATAGCCTCAGCACTTGGTAGGCATTAAATAGCTGTCAGAGGAGATTTCAAGAGTAACTTTGTTAGGTTTTAGCACAGGTTTCACAGCACAGCCAGCCTGATTCACCAAAATTGCCTAGCTCAGGTATAAGCAGCTACGTAGTACAGTCTTACATGTTACTGCGTCCTTCCCTGTCTTTACAGGACAGCAAAAATCCCCAACCCACTCACCCCATGTCCCTAAAGGAGACATGTATCACCTCATTCTTTGTGCTTCAGCACACTGAACTCCCCTTGCACCTCTATGCACATGGAGGAGTAAAGGAGGTCACTGGGGACCTACCAGACCTTGTGTGGTTTAGTTACCACCCTGGATACAAACTGTGCAGGTCATCAAGTGAATGAGAAACTATTCATCTGGGCTTGCGATGCTCCAAGCAGTATCAGCTAAAAGCATGATTTAATGGACAGAATTTGAACGTGGACACACTATACCTGGGAAAAAGTCTAGTCTAATTCTTCACCTGAGCCATAACCTGACACTAAAAAAAAGGATATACTACTAGTATACTTCAGTGCTTTAATAATATAAATAGTAAATATGGGTAAATTAGGAAAAAAAAAGAAAAAGAAAAGAGAGAGAGTACATGTGCACTTTTTCTCCCTTTATCAATACTGTTATGTGTAACTGGCATGGAGGGAAATAAAAGAAGAGTTTGAAGCATGAAAACTCCATGTCTAGAGCTAACTGGTTTTCAGTTTACTGGAATTCACTATGTCTGCTTTTCATTGGCTATAATTCACCAGTATGAAGGACTCAATTACAATGATCAATGATGCTTTAAACGACAAAATGAAAAATCATAATAATAAGTATAATCAGAATTAAAGGGAAAATAAGCACAAATTCATACTATTTGGTCTTAACCATATTTTGAGTTTGTAAACATATGGACAAGGCAAGTCTTCAGCATCTGCAATCAATCCTCATAATTACATCAATATATTGAGAACTGAAATGAAAACCATTTCCTTTAATCCCCAAACAATATAAGTTGCTGTAAAATACATGATCAAGCTCCTTCGACCACTGTATATAGCCGAAGTTTCATCTTGAGACCCTAAACACATTGCACACAGACTGATAGGAGAGAAAGACTACTTATGAGCAATACTTTGGACGTATTTGCTACGAAGAAAAGAGTAAGAAAATCAGAGAGAAGGAGATTACAGTTGCTAGCACTGGAAATATTTTCAACATGTCTCTGACTGAGACAGTAAAACAGAAAGGTGCTGACAGATGTTTTCACTAATGACGAAGAATGAGAGACAGGACTGGATCTTAATTAGTGTGGAGTAGGCATTTTAACAGAGAAAAATTACAAATATTTGGAATTTAGAGAACACTACCGAAATTTCAATTTTTGTGTCTAATAGAATACAGAAAAAATCAGCAAACCTCAAGTTCAGCCTTGTGAGAAAAGCAGGTCTGGGTAGGTAGAAAGCTGGGTGAGCTGGTTGCAGCTCACGAGACCTGGGAGCCAAGTAGACAATGTTCAGTGGGATTGTTCACTAAAACTAATTGAAAAAATAAAGCTACCTATGTGAAATGCTTCATTTTTCACAGTACTGAATTTTCCTACTATACACTGTTTCCTTAGTGAGACTTTTGACAACTTTGATTTTAATTCCAATTTTGGGCAAGTCCCACAGGCTGACTGATTCAGGCCCAGGCCCAGTGGAGTTTGTCAGCAAAACTGGCAAATGGGTACCAGGTGGACAATTTGGAAAGCAAAAATCTGGATTACTTTGGACCCATGTTATACATGAGAAAACAGAAAATTCCCAAGTCAGCTAGGAAGGACACTGTGGGCTTCTCCCATGGGAGAGAGATTTAGAATGAAGAAGCAGGTATGGAAGTAATTAGCAAAGACCCCCACAGGTGAAAGTAGAAAATGAGGCAACAAAAGTGGTCAATGCAAAATCTTAAAGCATGCTAAGAAAGAGGACTTATACAGGAGAATCTTCAAGAACAGCCACTAAAGAAATGGGGAGAGTGACAGCAGAGCAAAGAGAGGGTTGTCATGAGAGCTAGGGGATAAAGGTGCCGAGGAAGATGAAAAGGAAGTAGCCCAGAACAACAAAGCCAGCCAAAAGTTTGCATGAAGTCAGGGTAGACTAAAACACTGACACTGAGCCAGAAAAAAGTAGTTGATGGCTTCATTGCGAGCAGGTTCTCTGGAGTGGAGAGCGTGGCATCTGTTGAAAACACACAGGGCAACATGGTCTAATCTGTTCTGTACAGGTACTTACACCATGCTCACCACCATAATGCGAATGCCCTCCAGCAGTGCATTAAACTACGTGATTAACATCTGCTAGCAGTTGTGCTAATTTCCATCATTCTATCAGGTACTGCAAAACCAGTGAGAGTTAAAGAAGCTTTTAAAAACAGGCCTTTTCAAGGCAGGAAGGTGGTTAATGGATATTCAGGTTAATATACATCCCACTGAGTTCTTCAAGACTGTAAATCACCATCTTAGGATAAATTTCTATTTATCCAGAGACTACAGTGTTCATTGCAGGTAGCATCATGACATAGTCCTTGAAAGGCTAAGAGTTACAGGAAATAATTTTTCAAGTAGGCTGCCTACAGTTTACAGCAAAATTTTACGCAGACCCACTTTAAAGTGGTAAGGATTCCAGTTAAATCCCTGAGGCCTGATTCTTCTTTCATTTACAACTAGTTAATCCTTATGTGACACCCAGTACTTTCAGTACTTTTTCCTGATTTAATTTTGTATAAGGAAGAAGAAGAAACACATTTTCAAAATCATGGCCGACCTCTCCCAAGTTGTTCAAACTCACAAACCATAAGCAGTGATCCATGTATTTTTAAGTATATGAAAGAATATTTCCATGAGATCAAGGAACTGAATAATGCAAACTCAGATTCATCTTATCAATGCCACACAGATTAGACCATTCTAATGTGAAATAAGCCTATACTCTGTGCTGGCACTAAAAGGAGGCCCTATGTGCCTTGAGAACTCTGATGATGACAAGAGGCACAGCAAAGTCATGAAGGCTATGCCTGCTTTTTTCGCTATAGCTCTGAAGGAAATATATCTAGATCATACTCTGATTATATTTCTTTAGAATTGTCACAGCAAGGTTTATGAAGGTATACCTGGAGCTTGACTGCCTACCACCCATGATGCATCTTCCTGTGGTTCAAAAACCGATTAAAACCATTACTTTGGGATGGAGATTCATACTCATCTTAAGTTATCATCATTGAAATGAAGATATATTCTGCTTTGACAAGTTTTATTAATTACTCAGCATTACCATCTAAATCAAAATATTTTCAACAGGGAAGTACTTTCTAAATGTTTCCACTCTGTGGCTTTACAGATGGAAAGATGCCTAATTTTAAGTTACAGCACTGACTTCTAAGCCTTCTGATATGTTCACTATCTGACTCCATAAACATTATTGCATTTCACCTGTTAAACCACTGGGCAACAAGATCCTCTCCTAATATTTAGTTTCAACTTAGAACAATAATCTGGACTTAATAAATGCACCTCAAACCCTGGATCCCTGGATCCCAAACTGTGATAAGTATTCCATTGCTGGTATGTTTACCCAATGTTCCACCCTTTGACTTCACAGTATCTTTTTAAATGGCACCTGAACCAACCAGAAGCCTGGTGACTACCAAATTAGGCATATTTCTGCTTCCCATTTATTCCTAAAGCCAGATGAAATCCCTGCCTCCCAGTAGCAAGTTAGCCCAGAAAAATATTAGCAGAGTGACCGTCCAGTAAAAAGGACAGCTACATCACTTATTGAACAGTTACTTAAACTGTGACAAGAATTAAAAACACTTTGGCCATTCACTTTCTGTCTATCAAGTAATTGTTTAAGAACTGAAAAGAATTAAAAGTAACCACTGTAGTTTTCCTACAAGGTGCCTGCCTACTCATAAGATATAATTGTTCCTTTCCATCACGATTCAGCTGGTGTTTTTATGATTCAAGGATCTTGACATAAGGTTTTCTTGAGCAGGATATTATTTTCCTGATGGGGTGGGTACCACGAAGTCATACTTCTAAAAGGCCTCTCTTTACTCCTTTCAAAAGGAGACAGAACAGCATTATGATTGTCTTCGGGATCAGTAAAATGTGTGGGTGCCTGCATGGAAACAGTATTATATAGTATGGTTAATTGCTTAGTCGTGCCTTTCGGTTAACTAAGCTTAGGCCTGTTTTTTTGTCTTGATTAGCCACGTGAGTCAGCTTGAACGTTTCACTTCTGGGAGAAATTCCACAAGCACCTCAGTCTTCATTTTATTGTCTGAACAGAAGACTGATACTGATAAAGAACCTTGCCCAGGTGAAAGGAATTAAAATAATCTCTGAAAGTCCCAGAACCACCAGTGTCCTGTTTTTGGCTGAGTTAATTTTCTTCCTAGTAGCTGGTATAGTGCTGTGCTTTGCATTTAGTATGAGAAGAATGTTGATAACACACTAATGGTTTAGTTGTTGCTAAGTGGTGCTTACTAGTCAAGGACTTTTCAGGTTCCCATGCTCTGCCGGGTGCACAAGAAGCTGGGAGGGAGCATAGCTACGACAGCTGACCCAACTGGCCAATGGGGTATTCCATACCATATGACGTCATGCTCAGCATATAAAGCTGGGGAAACAAGAAGGAAGAGGGGGGTGTTCGGAGTGATGGCATTTGTCTTCGTTACGTGTGATGTACCCCTGCTTTCCTGGGGATGGCTGAACACCTGCCTGCTGATGGGAAGTAGTGAATGAATTCCTTGTTTTGCTTTGCTTGCATGCGTAGCTTTTGCTTTGCCTATTTAAGTGTCTTTATCTCAATCCACAGATTTTACTTTTTTTTTTCTATTCTCCCCCCCATCCCACTGGGGGGTGGGGGGCAGGACAGTGAGCGAGCAGCTGTGTGGTGTTTGGCTGCCTGCTGGGTTAAACCACAACAACCAGCTTTACCACTTTTTACCACTTACAAAGAAGGAACCATTCCCAGAACGAGAATATTAATAGGCTGTTACTGAAGTAAAATTGTCGAAGATTTATGTATCCTCCTATTATTGTAGGAAGCTTGTACCTCTCATTCTGGGTTGATAACAGTTAAAATATTTTTATAGTACACAACTTCACTATAAAACCTTTTTCTTCTGGGGTTACATCCTAAAGAGAAGGAATTCGAACAAAAACATTAGCAGTGTGCACACAGGTCTTTACAATAAATTTATTGTTGCAAACTAACTGGAGGCAAAAGTCTTCAGGAAAAAAAAAATTCTGATAAATTTTATATACGTAAAGAAAAATCAGAAGGTTTGACAGTGTTCTATTCCATTGGATGATTGTAACATTTTTGGCACAGTATATCCTAATACACTAGGAAAAAAAAAAAAGAAAACAATTGGGTTTCTAAAATAAAACCCATTTCCAGCATTAAAATCTAGCTCTATTTCCCTCAGCTGTCACCTGTGATAAGGAAAAGAAAGACTCAAACTCTTTCTTTTCTTCTGACAGCTGCTATTCCGCACCAGGCCAGCTATCTTGCCGTGGTTTGACACCTCTTTGTCAAGCAGGCTGTTTCCTCTGCATGAAGGCACCTGATGCTGCAAGGACCAGACGAAGGACTAGCTGCAACAGCAACACAGCCACAGCGATGACTGAGGACGGGATTTTCAAAAAGGCACGAGTCATTTATGATCACAGGTCCCATTGAAAGTTAATGAAGTCTGGGTTCCAAAATTACTATATTCTTTTAATAACAAATGAAATCTACCTTCAAAAAACTCATTATAGGATTTTCTCTAGCTTATAATGAATGTAAGGAGGGACATAGAATAGAAGATGGGGTAGTGTTTTGCAGCTGTGAAATGCAACTTTTTCCTAGTTTTTATTTCTTGCACCCTTTTGAAAAGAAGGTCTTTCTTTAGACAACTCAACTCCTTGTTGCAGATGGGCTTGTCCCTAAACACTCTAAAAGAATGCTTTTCATTCTGTAGAGCTCATATGAAGATTTAGGAATTATTTCAAAAAAACTTGGAAGTTTGGATTATGTGTGATGATAGACATCTTTCTTTAGAAAAGCCTACCCTTGATTCCTGAGCCCAAACCGTACCAAGCACAAGAAATAAAATTATGAAGAGGTGACTTGCTTTTATGACATAAGGGATGCTTCTGTCCTGTTCTTGTAGGTATAGATTAAAGAAGCTGAAAGCTTTTTCAGAAGAATGCCAAAAAGCTGAGCACCTCAGAAGACAGCTGGGAACTTCAGGACAGTTCAGCACTTCAGATGTATTCTGGCCATATCTCCTCTGATGATAGCTTAACAAGGGGAGGCTAAAAAGGACCATTAGCTCTAGGTTGCCCTTACATGAAAGAAGAAACCGAAAAGTCTAACTAAATCACTTGGCCACCTGTTTTATGCTACTGAGGCAACAAAAGCAAAAGGCAGAACAAAACGTCAACTTGGACTCAGGATAACTTGTATAATTTTCCTTGCAGAAAACCTTGAAAATGTTTGCTTTGCTGCTTTGTGTCTTCCTCTGGAATGTCAAATGCACTAAAGAGCACAGCAAAAGGTCAGAAAGAGTTTGGGGCAAAAGTACTGAAGATTTAATCCTGCCCTGTTAGTCTAGTTTGGCAACACAAAACACTTAAAAAATATAGTATGTCCTGTGCAGTTCAACATGTCCATCTGTATTTCTTGCCTCCGGTAAACAAACAGTGCAACTTAACCACATCTCAGTTTATGGCTGTGTGAAAACCAGGTTCAGTTACTGTCATTCATGCATCTCCTAAGGAAATTAATCATAATCATAATTTTGCACAGTGACTCTGCAAAGTCAAAAAAGCTTGATTATCCTTGTTATAAGTATTTTAAACTTTTACATATGACAGTTTGTTCTCAAAGCTTGGCATTGGGAAAAACTTGCTAAAGATAACTGGCCAAAGTGCTAACTCACCCTTTTTTATTTCCTCTGCTAGAGTAGCTTCTTGATTCTAATTAATTAACATACACTTCATGTCATGTGAGGAGCCATTGCAGCTGCCACAAGGATATTATATATTCTTGAATAGAGGGAAAAGCTCTGAGTCATCTTGACATGAAGAAAGAGATTTTCTATTTAGATGTCAGAGCTACACAATCAGTTTCGAGACTCCCTTTTTTACTGTTTGGCATTTCTGATGAAGTGATCTGGAAAGGATAAAGTGATTTATACCCCAAGGTGGCATTACTAGTAAATAGCTCAGACCAGGTTGTCAGAAAAGTAAGGTTAAAAAGAAAAAAATAGTCAGAGAGCTGATGCACTACCTCAAGTGCAATGGAAGAGTCAGCTGGACGGCTCGGCTCCAGTCTCAGGCCAAACAGCGTGAGGGCGCGGCGGCCCCAGTGTGCAGACAGACCATGGCAAAGTGGCATAGGGCGAAGCAGCCACCAAAATCAGAGTCACGCAAACACCTCCCTGGGGCCCTGCAGCCCACAAGTAAAGTACAAAAGCAACAGGGTTTGTTATTCCTTGTTTCCAACAGGTACTGAACTTATCTTTTCACACCTAGGAGTCAACAAAGAGCAAGTAAAATCAGTTTCAAATTTTTCTGGTGATGTAATGCAAACTGGGTTTGAGGGTCTGGAGCACAGATAGATGTACTGATCCAAACAAGAAAGATGGGATAGCAAAGGAGTCTAGTCAAGCCCCACGTTGGAGAGAAACTAAATTCAAATGTCCTTTCTTTGATGGTGCATCCTTGTTGCTATTATATTTCTTAACTTATTAGGGTAGACAGATGAAAAAGTGCCAGAATGATAAAACTGAGGCAGTTGTATGGAAAATGTGAAGGAAATATTATCTGTGTGCCTCCTTTAAACTTGTGATCTTGTGCAGAGCCATTTTACACTTAAGTGAAACTGTCCCTGATCAGAATTTCCTGCAATACCTTAGGGGAAAAAATTGCATGCAAAACCACTTCAACAAATGTTTCTGAATGCAAAGGTCAGAGAAGAACCAAACTCTTTTCAAGATTACATTATCAGGAAAGATTCCCAGAGTGAGTGAAACATCAATCAAAATAAGAGAGTCCTGAGAACACAAGCTGAAAATTGTTTGCTTGCAATTATTCCATTTATTTTTGTGATGTGCCTTTCTGTTGACACATTTGTCCCAAAAGGATACTCAATTTTCATGGTAGAAATATCATACAAAGAATATGGAATTCTCTTCCAATAAAAAGTATGGAAGCACACACTAAAAATACAGGAAATAATTTTCCGATGCTGATAACACTGAATCTTTATTTCCTTGGTTATCTCTGCTATTCAATGATCAAACAGCAGAAGGACTAAGATACTGGTATTTCAAATAAATAGTGTAATTAGTAACCTAAGCAAGAACAAGCAAAAAGTACAGAAGCCAATTTACCAATGGGAGGGAGGAACCTATTAAGAATTCACTTATGTTCAGCATTTATTATTTTAATATGCAGGTCTTTCATTTTGAAGTCTGTACAATCCTCTTCATTAAAAATTCCAAAATATACAAATATATATGCATGCCTTAGAGACATTTTCCTGAAAACATTTCATATAAACATGGGCAAGCATTTATGTTACTATTTAAACAATCTTGTCCAAATGTGCATATATGTATTCATTTAGAATGTATATCTGTAGGCAGATCAACTCTTTGACCTTTTTGCATATGTAATTACCCAATTTGCTCACTAAAATATGTATTTTTTATTTCTGGTGAAATAGATAATAGATAATACTTCATAATTTAGTTATTTCAGCCTAAACCTAATAGTGCAAACATGAGCACCCATGAATTATTTCAAGCATAAGAGAAGTGCTTTCAACAAAAGAAGTTACACTGTAATGCTTTGCCAGGCAAATCTTTATACAAGGAAAATGTGTCTAATCTAAAAAGGCATTGGACTCAAACTTTTCTCTCACACAGTCACATCCAGAATTTTAAAGAAATAAACTGCCAAACAGTTTACGAATACTGCACATTAAGATGATTATTTTATTACTTCTGCAGATTTTTAGACAAGGATAAGAAATCACAGATGAAGACAGATGCCTGTAACTAATACTGAATCTATCAGCTGTTTTCACTGCTGTCGACTATGAAAACCAATCTTTTTCAGAAAGCAGTTGATGATTTTGCATGTTCTAGTTTTGACAGGGCCCAAACAAGCCCTTTTCAAGGATTTTCAGGGCTGAATTCATGGCATTTCTTGCACAAGATGAGTTTCTAGTATTATCTAAGGATGCTCATGTCAGTTCCAAATTAAGGAACCCCTTCACCAGCCCCACATTTCCAAATATAAACTGTATATTGGGAGCAAATAGGGCTGCTCTATAAGATACTCTGATCCTTCTGTACTTAGTATTGCCAAAGAGAACTGTCAGTCATTCCTAAGAACATTATTATATGAAATGTCACAAGATTTCTTCTTTTTCCTCACTATTGACAAATATCAATGAATATCTGGATGCTGAAAGGCAAAGTGAGGATGCAAAGCTATTCATGCTCTCTGCATACTGCTGAAAAGCAGCTGCATAGCCCCTTCTTCCATCTAACCCAGAAAACGCTGCCAAATATGTTACAGAGCATCTGGTCAAGACTGAAGCGTATTGCTGAAGACTAGTTGGTAAAACTGAATCTCAGGGAAACGGGTGTGATATCAGCAGAATGGCAGAAGCTATCGGAGTTAATGTCACGATTATACATGGCCCTTTTTCTGAGACTGCACCTACTTATTAATCAAATTTGCAATTTGGGAATACTCTATCTCCTGTTGCTACTAGAGAATCAAACTGCTATGGTGTTGCAGCAGGATTTTTCATTGCTGCATGACCAGAAGACTGCAACCATCCTATTGCTTCCATCTATTTGCACTGAATTCCCATTCCTTTCCAGTGAGCTATCCCAGCCATAAGTTTATATATTCCCTTATCTATAACATTGCACCTGCCTTAGGTGCCTTTAAGATGCTATATCAGGTAAATCCTGAATGATAAATGACTTCCATTAATGAACACTGGATGGCAATTATGACTTATTATTTGCATTACAGTTGTGCCTAATAGTTTGCACTAATATCAAGGCTCAGTTTTCCTAGGTAGTGAAGAAAAATACCGTAAGACATAATTCTTCCTCCAAAACCCATGTAATGTAAGAGATAGCTAAAAAAAAAGAGTAAATTAGGGACATAACACTTTATATGATAGCATGCAGAAGAGGAATAGCAAGATGCATTTTGCACCAGTCTTGTTCTCTTGCCTTGTAGACTAATGCTTCATCCACAGGATTATGTTGCATTGCCGTGAACGATTCCCCTCATTCAGTTCGCAAGGTATGATTAATTTTGCATAAGACATTTACAAATACTACCCTAAATCTTATAAAGCAGGGACTACAAGGTAATTGCTGCAGTTTGATTCTTCTTTGAAAGCATATGGATTCTGTATTTAAGAACAAATCCTGAATTCCATCAATGATTTGTGGAACATGATTATCATATCTAAAATTTGAAACCACTAAAAGGCAGAAAATGAAAGTAGAATATAAATTATCCAGCATCAGTGCCTCATTATAGGAAGAAAAAATATTTAGAGAGGAACTGATGTTGTCTGAGATTCACACTGATTTAGCCTTTAACAGGCTGGCATGTTGTATTTTACGGTGTAATGTAATCACAGTTGCACTTTTTTATTGTCCAACTCTTTTGTATCCTGTAAATAGCACTAGATAAGTCTATAAATAATAATGTGGTAGCTAATTGGGTCACAGCCATATTTTTTTACTTGCTTAATGCGTTCTATGCTATAAAAACAGTGTGAGGCTGGTAACACTAGGAAAAATAAGCACGATTAGCCTTCTCTCTATGCAATTGTACATTTCAAGATCTGGCAAAGTGCGTTGGTATTACACTTCACTGCCACAAGTTCAAGATAGTCAGATCATTGAATAAAGTAAAAAACTTTGATAGTCAAAACTGTGAAAAATCTTCATATAACACTACAGCATTTTGTATTCCACACCTATGCGGAGACTTCCAGACATTTGGGTGGGACAGTTCTCCATTATCCTTACTCTCCCTATATGCACAAGTAGCTTATGTGCTGAAATTCAACTACAGAGGGACGATGAGAAAAAATCGTATCAAATACAGTTAAGAAAAATTTGCAGTATCTTTTTAAAGTACTGCATAATACTATAATACTATAGAAATATGTATGATAAAAACCGTAGTCTCTCATAGTCTTCCAGGGCAGAAAGTAAGTGCTAATTACAGATTCTATTAGCTAGCATTCCCCTTTTCTAGCCCCAAGTGAAGAAGTGCACCTTTTCAGAAGACATAAGATTAGGTACCATGGCGGTAAGACCAAATGGCATGTCCTACTTTTAAGAAAAATACCAATAGGTTGAACATACATGGACTGCTCCAGGACTTTGAGAAGGACTCTCAAACTAATTACCCAACATATTATTTAACCAAACTTTCCCTCATGCTCTAGCTACAATTTTCTGAATTAGGAGATGTAATGGAAATCCCAACCTATTAATGGGTACAGCCTTATAGGTTTATATGGGCTTAGAAGCAGAAACTGTATGGTGACCATGAAGTCACCCTGGTGATCTTTGCCCTTACTTCTGATGATTTGTTTCTTTTACAGTATTTTACTCTAACTACTGCTGATAGGTATCAAGGTTATTGTAAACTAAGTCCACAGCAGTTTTGAGATGTTAAAGTATCTTAAATTTTACACATGGATCTGTCGCATTCATTAAATGAACTTTGTTGAATAATGGTCTGATTTTTCTGGATTAGCCTACCACTTTGAACACAGATGGACCAGACTCAATTTACCTGATGAAAAAGCCAACACTTTGTCCAAAATTTGATAGCAACTGATATCAACCTAACATCAGAACCTCCTTTAAGAAAAATTAAAACCAACCAAAACCCCAAGGAACAAATCAAACAAGAAAGATCTTCCTTTCTTTTTTTTTTTCCCCCTCTTCCTCTGTATTTAATCAGTTTGATTTTAAAATAGAACACATGATTTTGTAAATAAGCTCCAAATCTTTTGGTGGATATCGTTAACAGGCCATTATTATCAAACAAAATAAGTTTTCTACTTTATATATTTTTTTATTGCACAGTCAGACAAAGAAAGAAGCTTAGCATCCTCTGTGGGCTTGTCAAGAATATGAATCTCCAAGGATACAACATAAAACGCAGAATACTAGGACACAGCCAAAACCAGGGGAAGCCAACAAGCCACCTAAAAATGCAGCAACAGTGTTTCCTTGGTCTCATCTAGGACGGAATCTCAACATTCATTCTTTCAACTCTTACTCCGCGATTTATTTTCTTTCGTTGCAAATAAATTATGTTGTTGCTTTTTCTGTGTTTTGTTTTGTGTTTAGCCCAGAAGTCACACGCTGCTTGGCCATGGTAGCCTTCTAGTATTTCATGCAGTTTAAAAATTGATTAAGGTTGTACAAACTTACTGCCAGAAAATCTTGCCTGTTGGATTCACAATCTAGTCTGGATAGCTTAGAAATGAGGTCTTTTCTTGACAGTGTCCTCTACAACAGTCTCACAAGCAAGCTGGGAAAACATAGTCCAGGTAAAATTTCTATCATGATATGCACACATCAATTAATGCCCAGACCAATTATCAGTATCAGGCCTTGAATCTTCATCTATTCAAAGTTTTCAGTAACATCTTGTAGGACTGAATAGAGAACATACCTTTGACCTCTAACACTAGCCTTGGAAAGATTACAAATGCCAGAGAGACAGGATCAGAGTTGAAGAGATAGCCCCCAAATGAACCAGATACAGGAAAAAGAGCAACTTTAGAACATCAAATGGGGACTACAAATGCAGAATAAGGCAGCAGAAAGGCATAAATAAAAAATTGAGTACCTCCTTAAATAAATACAACCTAACCATGAATTATACAGAGCAACGAGATCGTGTTGAGACATACTTCAACATGGCATGTATATGATATATGTAATACACCGAGGACAATTATTGTGCTCTATCTACTGCTGAAGAATACTCAGCTGGAATACTCCGCCTAGTTTTGAGCATCACAATTTAAGGAAAATATGGCTAAACCTGAGCTTTTTCAAAGGAAAACAACAGAACATTAAGTCTTTTGTTAAACATGAACTATATAGAGAGACTGAAGGAATTAGGTTTATTCAGATTAGAAAAGTGATAAAGGAAGTAGGTATCATGGAGGGTTTCCAATAGGCGAACAGCCAGAAGAACACAGTGACCCTCTGTTCTTAATGTCCATGGGAGAAAAGACTTAAAAACACCAGCTGCCTACTAGAGCAGAAGACACAAGGCATCCTTTCTCATAGTAAAGAACACATATTCCACGGAACGGACTGCTTGGAGGATACAATAACTCCATCCTCAGAGGTTTTTAGGAGCAAGCTAGACAAATATCAGTCTGGATTAATTTCAGCAGACTTGATCCTGCCATGGATGAGAGGTTTGATTAGGTGGCCTCGTGAGGTATATTTACTTCTACATTTCTATGACAGTCTTCATTCTGAGTTTTCTTAATCAAATGAAGTCTTAAGCTTTTCAGTTCTTTTTCTCCCTGCAGACTCACACAGGTTTTACTCTATTTTTCCCTTTCTAACACTAATGTGTTAAAAATCCCTTGTGCTTACCACAAGTTAAACGTCTTCTCTAGCACTCCCAGGTATTTTGAGCATCGAACTAGCTCTCTCTGAGTGTGGAAGTAAAAACGCAGTTGTTGGGAAAAGTAAAATGAACCAACGCAATGTACAGATGACATCTATTATTAAGGACAAATAGGTAATTCACCAAAAATGAAAGATTATAAACAACAACATAAACTCTACACCAACAGGGGGGAAAAGGTTTATATTACTTCACCTTGAAATCATGTTCCAGAAACTTGAAATTTCAACTCCTGGAAAATTAGACTTCTTAAAATAGAGACAGAAAATTAGATGAAGTTGCTTATGAAGAGATCCTTCTTATAGCTACTTAATTATTTTGAATATTATTTCACTCACTTCATGAAATATGCCTCATTTTTCACATGAACTTGCAAAACCGTTAAGATCGATGCAATTTGGAGGTAAACACTAGATATCTAGTTAACAGAAATTGAGCTAGAAGCTCTGTTTTCTATCAAAGATTCTGTTATAATAGTACTTTATACCAAATCTTTGTTTATCATCTTTCTTTTGTTCTTCTGTCATCTAGAGGTCTTCATTATATGATCACAATCTTTTCTATACTGTAAACAGTGTAGAATATTAACTGAAAGTGGAAACTTTAGAAACTGAAGCACTAAAATTACTTTTTCAAAGCCAATCTCAATCATTTTCTCCAATCTCAATAATTAAGAACACTAAATGTATTTCACTAATGCATGATGCTTGGCAGCTGCATTAAAAAAAAAAAGTACTGAATAATTGGTATGAATCAGAATTGGTCTGTTTGAAACAAGACACACCCCCCCAACTCCTATTAAATTTGACCATGAAAACTTTTACAAGGATAATTAGAACCAAACCAAATACATGAGGAATAATATCAAGGAGAAATGATAACAGCACAAGTTTATCTAATTTTTTCAGCTATAAATTTTGTTTGGATTAAGTTTATAATCAGTATATTTTGATTCTGTGTTTGCTCAGGCTTTGGCAACTTGTCAATAGCTTGTTAAAACACAGAAAATCTGTGCTTGTGACAGTTTGATACTAAAATACAAATGGAGAAGAGACAAGACTTTTCAATGTTATTAAGCTATGATGTTTTGAGGATATTATCAAAGAAGATGTGCATAACATCGAATATGTAGTCAAAAAATTATTTAAATTATTTTTTACTTGTAAAGTTTAATAAGAATACTGACATGTTCAAATGACTGACTCAAAACTCTACTCCCCAGCCATACAGGCTGTAAACATTTTCAACTTTGTTAAACTCAATCCCTTATTTGAATTATTGAAATAATGCATCCTGTGTTATTATGAGTGAACAGGGAAGTGCTATAATGTATACCAAAGTTATTTTAAATATAGGTAAAATTGAAAGTATGATTCTTGTATGTATGATTCCTCTGTATGATTCCTGTAACAGTTTTTTCTCCAGGCTGATTACAGTGGGCAGTAAAAATCAGGAGTTAACACAACTCACATACTATATATTTACAGCTTATCTTTACTATACAATTATTCTTTATTTCACTAACCTAAAACAACTCCTTTTCATCTTCCCTTCATATTCATTTCCAATATATGTGTACTCTAGCACCATCCAAAAAAATTGAAGGCAATTATTCTCTGGACTCTCTGAAAGGGTGGAGGTGGAGAAATTCTGTCTCAACACAGAGACTATTTCTTAACACACTCCTTGCACAGTAAATTGTAGTAAATCTGCATGACTGTATCTCAGATAATTATCAATTTAAGGAATAACTGAAGTATAATGGGTTGATTTTGGAAAAACATGTTTTAAGTACATTTGGAAGTACACTGTGTTCTCATTAAAGACTAAACATTTTACTGTCGCATTCAATGTCAGATGCTATACAAGCTTTTGATTGGGTTCATCTATGCTGGAGAAGAAGCAGGAAGTTCACTTCTCACAGCAGCAGAAACCAAGAGACTCTGCTTCTGGAACCATAAGTTCATGGGCTTATCAATACCTTCATGTTGATCAGAAGAGCACAAAGCAAGCCATAAAAAGGATCTTTATCAACACAAAGCTAACAAATAAGTTACAAAACCTCTCCCTGTAGAGCATCTAATTTATTCATCTAGGCTTTCTATAAAGTCAAAATGACTTTAGAAGGCAGTCAAAATCCATATTTTACAGTATAAAATACATTATATTATCCCACTAGTAATAAAGCTCCAACTTAAAATTAGTTAAGGGTGAGGTGGGGTTCCCCAGCATCATTCTTACTCAGAAGCTTTCCTCTCATGGCTGGAAGCTTCTAATTTCTAGGTTAAAACTTATTCATGACCAGTCTATGTGAATTTGCTTTTTATTTCTGCCAATTAATAACAGTTTAGATGTTTTTTCTTCAGAGTTATCAAAGTCAATTTTTTTCTTATTTCCGAGAATGAATTTCAATAAAATTAATATACTGTAAATATGATTCCAGTGGAACACTGATCCTCTAGGAAATCTTGAAGATCAGTTCTAATTTAAATAAATTGCAAACAACTCATATGGAACCAAGGAGAATGTCCACAGCAGACAGGCAGTAGGTCTGTCATGAATGGTCCCAGTCTAACTGAGGAAGTCCCTGTTGAAGACTGTATCTAAGACAGACTGAAGGATTTATTAGCAAAGAAAATATGCTATTTGTGTTAGTAACAAAGGCTAAAGAAGGCAACACTGAAGATATCGACGCCATTTAAAGCAACTCCTGGGGCTGCCTCAAGTTGAAGTGTGTTCATTTTTGGTTTTTCTTTCCC
>NW_009208675.1:42664-46188 GCF_000690835.1 Fulmarus glacialis
CACAAGTGTAGTAAAAAAGGGTAGCACAAGAGATATAGATATCGATGTGTTAACATGACTGGTGAGAGGATTAATGTGGAGAATTAATCTGGATATTAAGTAGGCATTACATCATACTATCAGAAAATGAAAAATGTTAGATGCGCATATCGTATGTGACTGAGCAGGAAAAAAATGCTGTTACCAAGCTAAAGACTGTTTTTAAAATTTAAAACCGAATGGAAGTGGAATATAAAATGGGACACCTGCTCAAAGTTTATTATGATGGCCATACCTCTGGCTTATATTGGTCCCTAGATGTAATGATGACACCAGGTATATCAGGATTTAATATCCTCAGTAAGTCCCCCAGAAACCTGTAAAGGGGATTTCAACACTACTTTAAAAGTGGTGATAAAGTAGCAGAGGTAAACAATTCAAGGCTGGGGTTTGAAATTCAGTGCAAGTAAAAGGGAGTTCAGACCAGGTATCCTGGTCCAGGTTTACATCTGATTAAAAGATCACTGGGTCACGGATGTAGACAGAAAACATTGACCCAGCTGATAATAGGAAAGGAGAATACTCAAAGTTCTTATTAAGTATGGTCAGCTGCTTGCCTTCAGAAATTACTGAACTCAGTAATTTCTGAGTAATGTGATGAACAGAAGGAGGAGTGTAGGAGTGATACAACAGCTTCCCTGGCAAGCAAACTTGCTCTTATCAAACACTTTTGCTTGTTTATTTACTGCCAAGGTTGCCTGAAAGTATTTTGTTATGAAGTATGGAAATTTGAGAAAGCAAGAAGAATCACTGGAAACAAGAAAGATGTAATAAAACATTAAATGATTCCCCAAATTTTACTTTTGATTGTGCTGTTGGCTCCTATGAATTGATCTCCTTTTAAATAGGGCACAAAAAATGGGCAACTATCTTACCGAATGCTCTGCAGATATATCCACAGAGGCAGACACAGCTGTGCATAACTGGCACAGATGTTTTAGTTTTATTTTTGTTAGCTTTCAGTGAGGTTTTAGGGTGAGATTACTCACAGCTGTTGCACACAGAAAAATAATGTACTGGCACTAATCCTCATCTACAATGGGACTCATAGTGCCAAAACTAGATGTAGGGTTACTTGCTGCTCTAAGCAAAGAGGCGAATGCCCATTTCTCCTGGTCTTTAGTCTTTCAGACAATAGTCATTAACTGTTCCAGCCCTAGGTGAATGTTTGTACAGTACTATATTTGTCCCTAGGAGGTACTGCTATGACACTTTAGATGAGTAAGAACAGTATCTGCTGTCACATGCAAGGGGATGAAAATTATAAGTCAGAAAGAAATTTCTCCCTATGGTACAGTATTATGCAACTAAGTGCCTTATAGGTTTTTACAGCTTTCTTTCAAACATCTTCCACCGCTCAAATTTGAAAAATAACATTACATGGAACATAAGTATTGACACATACAATGAAACCTACATTTTTATGGTGTTTTCACTACTCCTGTCTTCTTTTAGCTTGAGTTAATATCAGGTAATCAAACTTCTCAAAAACTAGAGAAAAAGAAGTCGTACTGGATTCAATTAAATTAGCGTGTATAATCTCATGTATGTTTCTCCCTTAGTGTTCAGGACAGGCTATAATATTTCCCTCTCCATGTTGTTTGCTGAATAAAAAAAGATGATAATGCATTATTACATTTTCAGAGTTAAAACCACAATTTTGTTTTTAAATTCAAAGCAAAACTAAGTAAAAATATTCTGCAATAAGAATAACTGGTATCACTGCCTGTACAAAAACTTATGTAATATCTGCTATTTTATATGTTTTGACAGAGTTCTTCATATGTACCATAATGATCCTACTGGAATGAATTAATATGATTGAATTTTACTGGAATGAAAATGGTTAAACATTAATTCACATAGCACATAAATATAGAAGTCAAGTATATGATTATTGTTGAATAGGTGAATTCTGATGTGTAAATCCACCTCCACTCCTCACCCTCTTACCCCTCTCCCCCCCCCCCAAAAAAAAAAAAAAAATTATACATGTGCTCCAAACAGGTACTGATAGTCAGGATGCAGCGGTCCAGATTGTGAATTCAGGACTTTAACATAAAATGAACAGATGCAAGGGCCAAAATAGAGCTGCTATTGTCCCAGAGTTTTGTCAAGGAGTTTCCAGTCTCCCCCTCTTATACACAGTTCCTGAGAACTTATCTGACTTGGCACCACAGCAGAAGTTCAGGAGAGAACAGACCTTGCAGACTAGGAGCCTGATCTTTGAACTAATTCAAGGGATCTATGTTTGCAGTCAAATGATCTAACAGTAGGAGCAATCTTGATGAAACTTTTAAAAACCCCTACAGCCATGTCAGTCGATCTGTTTTAGTGTTATATCTATGCTTCAATCCTTCAAAAGTTAACAAATGTATGCATAGTATGAGAGGTCACTAATTTCCACATACGCATGCATATGTGCTCTGAAATCAGGCACGTAATTCTCCACTTGCCTCTCCTACCTTGATTCCACTACTTTGATATTCTTTTCATTGATCCTACTTTTGGAATGGCACCTCTGTCTTGTTAAAAGCCATCCCACAATCACAATCCAAAATCCAAAAATATATCTTCCCAGATGAACTGCAGGTTCTCAGACCTTACACTAACAACCCATAAGGCCAATTGTTTTCACCCTACTGAGTCTCTGAGCCTTTGCAAATCTGCCTTCTCTTTCACTGGTTCTTATGACTTAGGGATTGAAATTTTGGTTGAGAAATAAAAAACAACTGCATAATGCTAGTATCTGCCCTCTGTTCTACAGTGGATTTCAAAGTACAGAAGAGGTAATAGTGCCATAGCTATGTGACAAACATATACTTACTCCAGCTGTGTCCTTTCAGAGACTGTTAGCTGAATGCTCACTGCTAGCCACCAACGAGCGTAATACATCTGTTCTGCTGTTTCCTGTACAGAAAACTGTTGTGAAGAAGCAGCATGGTGCTCATGAGAGAAAAGAGCTTCATAAAATTCAGTGTGAAACACAAGAAAGCACCACCAGTGCATATAATTCCTATAAAGATCATATAGGGAAAAACAAACAGGCAACTCTAGAGGGAAAATGAAGTGAAGCTGAAGTCCGACAGGCACATTTAGCTACATACAAGAACTACAGATTTTCCAGCAGAGCAGCAAGGAATGAAGCTGCTGAAACCAAGCTGGAAAAATCATCTTTGTCTTCCTACAAAACTCATAAGAAAGAGCAAATCTCATGACTGCGTTATTAAAAAAATTCCCAACCTATTCCAAACAAACTTGTCTTCCGCAATGCCGTTTCCAGAAATTGCTGAGTTATGCTTGCGAGATTGCTGTGAAAGAGACTGAAATGAAAACCTGGAATTTTTATATGGACAAAGCCTGGCAAAAATTACAATTTGGGATTACCTGAATGCATTGTTTGTAAAGAAAGTCACACAATAGCACCAAGAGTGAAGGTTTAAGCATAGGTCTATTATGTCTACAGAAAGGTACAGCAGGAACGA
>NW_009208675.1:46219-50499 GCF_000690835.1 Fulmarus glacialis
GATTCATATTTCTATAGGATAGTCATGATAATTTTTTAAAAAATATGTAACACGAATTAGGACACCAAAAATGTATTAATTATTATTTTAAGTTTCCACATAAATGAAGAACAACATCCAAAATTTTAAATAATATTAACTGCAAAAATTGAAAAGCAAATATCTTTAATTCAAAATTATGTTAGAAGTGGTAATTTTTCTATATCATCCAGGCTAAGATCCCAAGGCTAAGATCTCTTGCATAAACAGGTAATTCCATTCATATTGTTTTTTCAAGCAGAATTCCTGAAAATAGATGAGACTTAAGTATCGTGGTTTACTTCTTCCATTTGAGACCTTCCTGAAAATCTTCTTAATGATGATCAGCTTTCTATGGCTACGCAAGATGTATGGACTATTGACGTCTACTTTTTCTTTTACAGACTAGTCTGCAAAGCAGCAAGGTCTAGGAACAACTTAAATCATTGTATTTCCTTTAGCGCTTTAGTGGAGACTGAACTCCAAAGGAGACATAAAATTTACAGCTCCTGAACTCACAGGTGCAAACAAAAACACAACACTAAGGTCCTGTCTTTACTTTGTTATTTTCTCAAGTCAATCCTCTATAAGTTCACTTGAAAGGAGTTAGACCATAGTTTCTTCAGTCACCTCAGTGGCTAGTAAAATATCTTTTGGACATATTTACTCAATTGTCAGATGCAGTCCTTATATACATAGGGAGGCATACACGATGAAAATAATGCCCAAAGATTAAATTCCTCAGTTCTACTTCAAGGACACTCTGCTTTTATAAGATTCTCTTTCCAGTAAGGCAAATTGCTCATCGTTAAGTCCCCTTTCATTTTCCAAAACCCTGGATCTGACCACACAAGTCAATGATACCTTTTTACTCCCTGTTATTTTTATCCTGTTATTTTATTCCCTGCTTTATCATGAGGACTCAATCTTTTCCTCATTAAATCAGTGGAAGAATACCTATTGAACTCAATGGGAGAGAGACTGAGTTTGCAGCCCTACCACCAACACAGGTATTACTTCTGATTTACCATTCACAGGGAAGCCCCTTACAAAATGCTGTCTGGTAACATATATATATATACACACACACACATATATATATTAAAAAAATTAGAAATCATTGCCTTAGTGAAGACAGCAAAGCCAAAATTTGTTCTGTGACACTCAAATTAATTTAAAAAGATGCATATTAAGTAAAAATATGCTTAACAAATTCTCAGAACAGCAAGCATATTTTCTGGTGATTCAATTCCCTTTTGAGCTTTTACCTGAGAGAAATCCTGGAGGCATTCTTTTACAATTCCTGAATGGACTATCCATTGTAATAGAAGAATTTTTAGAGAGTTTAGGAGGAAAAATGTTACTGGATTTCTTTCCCTGTATCCTGACACTGACTTATAACCTCTGTCCAGACTCATATGTATAACCCTACAGTATGACTATACGCTGGTCCACCACAGAAGGAATATTCCTTTTGTATGTATGAAAACTGTCCTGTAGATTCCTGTTGAATCGTACAGATTTAATTGGATTTTAGGATTCAAAAGGAAGTAACAAAGCAGCTGCAAGGTCTTTTCCCTTATAGTAAGAGGAACAGAGTTTTTTCAGTGAGTATATTCACAAATCACAGTTTTAGATGTGGTAATATTTATTTCTATCCAATCCCAATCACCTTTGCTGGCTAGAGAGACCAGAGAGACTAGAGAGGTCACTGTTACTACAACAAAGTCACCAGAAGTGCTGCAAGGATACAATTGTTTCTAGGTGTTACTCCTTTGTCATTTGCTCTGAAGTCTCTCTTTAGAAAAATTAGCTCATTCAATCAAGGAAGGGAAACAAAATGTAAGCAGGCCAAACTGAATAGTCAAGGTCCATTGATCTGCAAGCATGCTGAGCAGCTCAGATCAGTTTGAGGTAGACAGCTGGATCAGTCCATGCTCAAACTGAATATTTTTACGGAATTTGCAAAACGTTTATATATGTTTCAGACACAGACAGGAGTCCTAAAGATATGATAGGAAATGCAACCCAGCAGGTACTTCACTTCCCACACTGAGATAGGATTCCAATGCCAAAGCTGGATCAGAAATACACATTTGAAACAATGCTTATATTGTATATGTTTCATATAAAATGAAATATGAAATACATTTTAAATTTTCATGGCTGTTACTGTTACATCAGAATGAAATGCATCTCCATTTTAGAGAAATATTGCCATTCTAAGAATTTTAAAAGGAAGAATTGTTCAGGGGAGAATACTTCTACAATGCAAAATAAGCACTGCTGTTGATTGGCCAAAAGGATCTGAATCAATTCTCTGACAGTAATGAAATGTTTTTAATCTATCTGTGGAACAGTTTACCACAAAGTGCATCAGAATATGACTAAGACTTCCTCATTTTGAAATAAAACAGACTTCATCCATATCTGACACCTAGTTCACGTATTTTCTAACAACAATAAAACTGGTGTTGGTAGGTGTTAAGATTAATTTATGAGAGACAGGTAGTTCAGGGATGACTAGGATTTTTAACACAGATCCATTACAACAAGGCAGATTTTAGGTGAATGCAGTTCAAAATAATGAAATGTATTGTGGGCAGTAATCACAATTGGAAAGGCTTTATCTGAGATGTCTAATATTGAAAAAATCAATCAGATGAAAGATTTAGTGATGTGAGACGTATTGAACAGCTAAAACCTGGATGGGGGTAGGAAATTGTTAAAAAGAACGAGTAATACTCTTGACTAAAATATTTTACAATCTTTGTTGAGAAAGCTACTTGCTTGATTTCTACAGAAAAATCACTAAGACAGTAGATATGCATAGCTGCTCTAATTGAAGTGGAATAGGCTGCATACTTGTCCCAAATGACTTGCTATGAGTAAACTACATTTAGATTAAGGAAAATCTTTGAAGATATTTTAAAGCATTTGAAACTACATACACACGAACTAGATAAACCTCTCTAGAAGTTCTTGTAATGTACTGTAAGATTATGTTCATATCCAAGTTTAAGGTGAAGTTTCATCTTACAAATTGTTTTTCTTAGTTACAATTTATTTTCAATTTCCATTTTTTGCAGTTTGAAATTCACTGTTCATTGAGGCAAGCATAAAGTGTCCAGATTGTATTAGTAACTCCACATCTCTTAAAATGCATGCAAAAACAGAAAGCGTAAAGTACTATCATTATGTTGTGCAGCTAAACAGCTGTTCACTTTTTTCTCCTACACTGACTTTTCCATTTCTAGAAGAGTGCCAAATGCCATTGCAGGTTCATGCAAGACACAGGTTTATTTGTTGTTTCTTTCCTGAAGACAGCATTTTTGCTTTCCCTTTTTGTTTTTCAGTATTTTCCTGTATTTTTCTAAGATAAATGCCACTCAGGATACAAATACATTTTTTCTTTTAGTATTTCAAAAATAGGAGTTTTCAACATTAAGGCTGGTACCAGCACTATTGGGTCTTATGCTTACAAATTAACGCAGTAAAACTTCACTAATCCCTCCCATTTAAGAAGTAAAATAACAGAGGTAGCAAAAAAGCTACTTCAAGTAGAGCTCAAAGAGAAGTCCAGCTGTCAAATAAGCAAGAGTGAAGTCTAATACTTTCATCCAGACCAAATACGCCAAATACATCTGCTTGATACACTGTAAATAATAGCCAATTTTGCTACCACAACACATTCAACTGTTATTGTCCAGAAAAGCATTCATTGGCTTCACAATTACACCAATTCTTCCATGATGGACTGCAGCCCCTTGTCCTACTGATACAAAATGTGGGTGAAAGACAGTGCTAAACCAATAGAGAACAACGGGGATATTAGACGAAGAAACTTCCTGCTCCCACAAGGCATTGCATCAGCATTTCTTAATAGATTTTTTAAAATTTATCAGATAAAATATTTTGGATCCTTCATTTTTAATGAGAACAAGAAATGTACAGATAACAGTTACTTTAAACTTTGTGAAAATTGAAATTATTTTTGAAAGGGTTTTGATGGAAAAAATTGTGGTCAGCCTGCTTTCAGTTTTGGTATTTTCCAGTTTTCTACCCTCGTAGTCCTTTGATGAAAACAAAAAGACATAATCTATACAGTACCTCTTATAAATTGTGTGGTATCTCAGGATATTCTTTGTGAGACAGGGCTCAATTACAGTAATTTGTACTCTAATCTGAACATGCGATTCACCTCCTTAATTATTTGGAATTATATACATATATGTATTTATATATATAAATTATATATAATA
>NW_009208676.1:0-41361 GCF_000690835.1 Fulmarus glacialis
CTATCCCAGCCAAAACCAGGACAGTAACTGGCAGGCAGAACAGAGTGATTCAAGTGCCCAAGGTGGTGGCTTTGCCATCCCTACACTGAATACTGCCAAGGGATCTTTAGTGACTTACGGTAGGAAGGTTTGTGTTTTGCAGCTAGTGTGGCACAGTACAGCGCTCTGCCATTCCTTACTCCATGACAAGGTTTGAGCTCAGTGCTGGTTTAAAGAGAAAGTTGCCAGTTACCAAATCAAACTCTAAAGTGCTTTGGCAGTAAGTGAGCCAGTGTTAACATTTTAGGACCACAACACGAGTTAATTGTTTAATTTGGAGCATCTAGGGTAGGAGTGACTCATAGAGTCATGCTCTTCCTCCAGAAGTATCTGGTAGGCCTATCCCCATGGAAACTATCAACACAGTTGCTTGGTTCTCTTCTGTCCTCTTCACGGAGAGCACAATGAAGATGTGGCTCTGTAAAATAAGCACAGGATAAGTACTCAATGCAAAGAAAAAATCAAAGTTTTCCTTCTGCTCCTTTCAAACCTTGCACAGTCATCCAGGCATTCAGAATACAGATCTTATTTGTTGATGTAAATAAACTGACTATATTTTCAAGTTAATTCCAGCTCCACTGATTTAATCTTAGCACTCCTAAAGGACCTCATCTGAAGACCTGGCTAAGTACTGATGCCATTCTTGTGCATCCTGCTGGTGTTATACCACAGCTTTGCTTTTCAGATTAGGTTTTGCAACAGATCCTTATTTATCCCTGACAACAGGAAGCACAACACTCCTCCTTACCATGCGAAACATGTAGCTGGCTCCTTACAGACCTATAATACTTTGTGGGACAAGCATTGCTTGGCCCAATAAACTTGGAGTTCCCCACTCACATGCTGACAAGACCTAACACTCAGAGTTCAGGAAAGCTGGCAAAATCCAAACTGAAGTGGAGGGAGGGAAGGAATGCTTGAGAAAAAAGGTTGCTGTTTGAACTTCAGAACTGAAATCCAATGTGTGGCCTAAATTAAAACATTAGAGTTGGTATTCCAGCTCATATGCACAAGTGAGGTAAAAAGATACTATGGAAGTGTTCAACAAAAAGAAAAGCCATGTTTACATTTAACCAGAGACAAGTCTGTCAACAAGGAAAGCAAATTTCAGTGCAGAGAAAAAGTGGCCATGTCTTCGTGCTGAAGAGAGAAAGGAGGAGGAGTGGAGGTGAATAAGTATAAGAAGAAGAAAATTTAGCATAGCACAACCATGAAAATTAATGCTGGAAGCAAAAAGAGGGACAAAAAGGATCTGAAGAAATACTGATAAGGCTCAAGAGGAAAAGTTATAATAACGTACATGTAGGAGGAGAAAATGACGGGAAGAACTATAATATAGAGAGAGCTAAGCTGGTAAATCCCACAACTTTTGTATGCCACAGGATCCAGGAATAGATCATTTAGGATTCCCCCCAGCCCTAGCAAAGCAATGTCAAATGACTATCATTATATTTCACCTAAAAGAACACTGACATTAAAAGACACACATAGACAGAAAAGCAATCTGTAGGAAATTACATGGCTTTTCAACATGAAAGGAATTCTTTGTACAAGCTTTTGTACATAACATGGGGTAATTTCACAGGGGAAAAAATATTAAGTACAAAAATGGTAACTTAAATTGTTCATTTGCTATAAATCTAAAGTTGGTGTGGAAGAAGAATGAATTTTGGGTTTGTTCTCCCACAGGATGTTATCTAAAACCTGAATAACGTGACCATTATTCAGGGCTAACAGAAAGGAAGTCTCTTTTCCAAGGCTTCAGAGTAACAAGGGAATGAGACAAAGTGGGTTCTGCAACTCCAGGAAATGGAAGGTGAGGTCTGGTTTCTCTACCAACAAGGGACCAATTTCACTGGCTAGGGTAATAGAGTGCCAGCCATCCCTGGTCAATAAGAAAGATTTCATACCAAGACTAGTCCGCACATTTCCCAAAGCACAGAGATTTCCCTGATGACCCAAACCTTCTCTAAGTACCATCTGTACCTATGTTGAGAACTTTTACTACCAAATAAATCATATATTTGGCATCAAGTTGTTGTTGCAGGGGGGAAGGGGGGAAGTTTTGTTTCTACAAAGTCTAAAAATATTCAACTCCTAATGAACTTTATTTATTATTAAGTATAAGACCGCTGCGTTTATAAATTATGTAATTATGTTTATAAATACTCGTTCCCTGATTATGTGTGAATGGGTAGCACTACGTTCAAAGTCAAAACTATTCTGCAGTTGTGGAGATGGATGGGGAAAATTTATAAATCATAGGCAACTGGCTGATGACACTGCTCTTCTATGGAGAGTGGAAAGAAGTAAGCACTATCTGGAGTCCTTACACTTCAGAGGCAGAAAATCTCAAAAGTCCATTTCTACTGTAATGCAGAAGTGCTATCATCTCAGCTGTGAAGACACAGAGTTGAACACTC
Source organism: Fulmarus glacialis (assembly GCF_000690835.1). Lineage (NCBI taxonomy): Eukaryota > Metazoa > Chordata > Aves > Procellariiformes > Procellariidae > Fulmarus > Fulmarus glacialis. The sequence continues at coordinate 2,463 of NW_009208676.1, forward strand.
AGCACACTATCTGGTTCAATTGTAAGGAAGAAAGCAAGCTCAGTGAGGCATTTTGCAGGCCAGTATTGGAGAACAACTACAAAATAGCAAAAAATCATATGTGTAATAAGGGCACTTAAGGCTTTTATACACTTTTACAGGAAAGTAAAACAAGAATGCAGTAGGGCCAGAGATGGGAGATGTGGAGAGTGGATGCTGGCCGCAGAAAATGCAGCTTCCTAACCTTAAGTATTTGTGTAATTTTCTTTCATACTTTTTATTACACAGGAACAAAATCCAGTTTCCTTAGATGGACTCAGATACAAATTCACTCAATTTATTAAATTCCGCTGCATTGTAGGGGAAAAAAAAAATGTTACTGTATTGTATTAATTTTTTTTCTAACATGGAGTAATGGAAATACTAAGAACATACTCAAAAATACTTAAATTGCTTTTCTACAAGAAAGAATATAGTTCATCTTAGGTAATTTTAATATTTATTTATAAGATATTATTATTAGAATTTAGGCATGGGAATTATGGCTCATGATCAATAACTAGTTAATGGTACATTTCTGTGTTTAAAATGGATAGTGCTAGGCACATATATTTAGCTTATAATTGATTCTGCCCACATACAGCTTTCTATACAACCTTTCTTGGTTTTCATCACTCTGACATTCACTTTCTTGCATACATTATCATGTGCATGCATGGAAACAGGCTCAGCTGTTTAGAAGGCTCCTAAACATGAATATTTTCAAACTACTTCAAAATGGTAGCATTTTAAAACATTACCAAGATGTCTGCAGAAGAGGCATTTATGTTGTTCTTTATTAAATGTTTCCTTTGTATTTTATTATATAGTACCTTAGCACAGTAATAAAAGACAGTTTCGATGGGTTACAGTAATTCAGAATATAAGAGTGACTTGCCAAAATTCTGCAGTCTTTAAAAGTGGATTAATTGTTCAATTTTTCCATTATGCTCTCATTTTATAGATGGGAATCTGAAGCAGAGACAAAGAAATTAACTTACCCAAAACCACACAAGAAGTGTGTGGCAGAACCAAGGACTAAACCCACTCACTGTTCCTTCTTCTGCTCCATTGTGTTATTGTCTTCCTCTACATTGATGTCTCCACTAGAAGTAACAAGCCTGGAAACCAGCTGGAAAGGTCTCTGCTACACAGACTAAACTTTTCTCTCCTTCCTCAGGCTAGGATCTTGTATATGCTACTTATTGTATCAGGTCTTTGCTGAAGAAAGTCAGGGATCAGCTCATCTTTTACAGATATTTAAGGAACGTATTTGAGACTCAGTAATACTTGAATTTTTTTTCATTTTCTATGTTTTAAGTTAAGATGTTTGGGGCTTAAATTCATAAAAACCTATGAAGTCTTTCAATATGAACAAGGTCAAAGGAATATAACCAGTATTTGTCTTTTTTTTTTTTTTTTTTTTTTGTCATATCTTTCATTCATACATAAAATCTCCAGCATTTTCTCAGTGTCAGGTTCTAAGCAAATGAGTAAGCCCAAAAGAAGCCATTTTCATGGTTATTTCCTTGAAAAATCATGATTCAGCACTTCCCTAGCAATGTTCACCAGAGATTGCAAGAGGGCAGAATTAGGTTACCTTGGTATACGGCTTAACAGTGAAGCAAACGAGAGATAGCTCTTAACAGGACTAAGCTGGAGATTAAAGGACATAGTCACACAAAAATGAATTGTTTCCTCCTTTTAAGCTCAATTGCAGTAGGCAGCCATGACATAAACTGCAGTAACTGCAACCTTCATCCTCAGACATGACACTCTCAAATAATTAACTGTCTCCTCTTTTCAGGAGGAGACAGTTACAGTGCCAGGGCATTTGTTTCTTCACACTTATCAATGAAAAAAATAAACCACACTGACCTATTCTTATGTACTCCAGTTCATCACAGCTCCATACAGAAAGTTTGTCTTCCCTCACCCACACTCAAAACAATTTTAAGGAAATCAGCTGAGAAGAAAACAATAAGGTTTGTCTTCTCCTTTTGCTTCACCTGAAGGACAACCCTTTCCTGAGTAGGAAGATGAACTTTTCTGCTGAGTGGACCAATTACCTTTTAAGTACGTATTCTGTCATGGAATACAGATGATGTAAACATGTTAAAGGAAGTCTCCTGTCTTCAGAGACCTAATACAAAGGCTTGCCATATGTTTTCTAGGGACATATGAATATTAAGTTTTGACTTCCAAGGTACTTCACATTGGGAAGAAAGGCAACGGTGGGGGAACAACAGAGAAGGACTCTTCAGCATTTCATTTTTTCCTTAATTTTTTTGTTTTCATTACATGATTCACAAGGAATACATAAATTCAGCCTAGCTTATGATGAAAACCCTGTTTGCAAATCTTTTTTTAATTAGCCAACCGTGCGCAGGCATGAACTAGTTTACTTCATTTAGCCGGATGCCAGACTGCAAAGAGAATTTTGGTGTGGTCTTTGCCCACATGTTAATGTTATTACAGTGGTAGGCATAGGCAGTACCATTATATTGAATCTGTAAGGGTGAAGTTTTTTACTTTATCTGGTAAGTGAAGAATAGTATTTTGTGCTTCTATTTGTGATGCTTTGCTCTGTTGCAAATTCTTTGCAAAGAAGAACTATTGCACTAGGAGAGCTTGTTTTCTGTCTTCTTTTCTTTGGCCAGTCATTTTCAGCACAACGACATCCTTGAAGGCAGACACAAATGTTGAGATGAATGCTTTGGAAAGGGCATAATGCCTGTTCACTGTTTTCAGCCACTGCTATTTGTGAGCAGATGAGCATACTGCTGAACAAACAAGGTACTCTAAGAAAATAATCTGCTCCAACAGTATTTTTCCTTTTCCACTCAACCTTTATTTGAGTCTATTTATGCTTCTGAAAGACAAGAGAATTTGTCAACTTGGCTTGTTAGATAAAAGATTTAATATCATTCTATAAATAACATCCTTTTCACCAGAAACTCAGTTCTGTTATTCCTAAAAAGTATTTTGAACCCCTTTCAAGGTAGCAAACGAGAGAATGGGGAGGAAACAACTGTTTTTCAGTGTATGGCTGGCCCACAGCAGTAACTAACTAGCTTAAACCTCTGCCTGGCAGCAGTTGCTGTCTTTGAGGTCCTCCATAAAATATGTCTAGAAGATGGTTTCCAATTTCCTTTTATTTGAGTCTGTATATCAAAGGCCACACCTGAGTGATTTTTATAATTAAGATCTCTGAAACTCTGATTCATGTTGATCTTTCAACCTCAGACCTTTCATGCTCCATAATTTCTTTCCTAAAATATGGCTCCTAGAATTGAACATGTAGGTTCCAGCTATGTTCTCTCTAATGCTCAGCATTAACCAATTTATAATCCCAACTCCTCTGAGTCTCTTTTTACTCCTGCCAAAGATTGTTCAAATAGCTCTGGTGTATTATTTATGATTAACCCTGTTTCCCAAAGTGATTTTTTTTTTCTCCCTACAATTCATGCATTTGTTAGGGTCTTTATTTTTAAGCCTTCTAGTATAAGTTTTTGTCTTCAGTCAAGTGGATGACCTAAATCAGTTCAGATCTATCTTTTTTGCTGTTTTTTCCTGTCTTTCTGCAACCAATCTAATTTTCTGGTTAGTATAAAGTACTTTTTCTTCTTCACTTAGCTATTAGTAAGATTAATTTCCATACTTCATATGTTTCATATGTGTATATCAGCAATGACACTAGTCAGATTCACTCTGCAGAATTCACAAAAAAATATTTTCGTCAAAGAAAAGCTTGGTGAAGCGAAAATAAAATATATCTGATGTAGGCTTGCTCTAAAGGGAGAAACTGTTTACACAAGGTGATGCTGATACTTAGTCAACAAGGAATCAGTGGCCAAACATCATGTGAAAACTGATATTCAACAGCTATTAGATTTAAAAAAAAAATTGAAGGCAGATAAATAGCAGTGAAGTTAGAGGACTTTATCTCTGCAGAACTCCCAAAGAAAGCAAGAAAAGAAGGACATGTTGTTTCAGCAAGATCATGAACTGAAACAGCAGGAAATTCCCCTTGATATGTCTTTTACAGTATAGGCAATGAGACAGAAACCAAACAAAAACACATTCATCCAGGCCACTGCTACATATTTCACACACAGGCACTAATGGTTTAACGTACTGCTCTAAAAAAATGTGAAACACTTGTGGCTCTTGATCTCAGAAATGACAAATGGGCCTCGAAAGGGATCACACAAAGTCAGACAAAGGTTGAGGCTGAAGTGGACCTCTGGAGATCACCTGGTCCAAACCCTCCTGCTCAAACAGGGCCACCTAGAGCCGATTTCCCAGGACTATGTCCAAAGCACTTTTGAATATCTCCAAGGATGGAGACTCCACAATCTCTCTGGGTAACCTGTGCCAGGGCTCAGTCACCCTCATGGTGAAAAAGTATTTCTTGATGTTCAGGAAGAACTTCCTGTGTTTCAGTTTGTGCCCATTACCTGTTGTCCTGCCACAGGGCACCACTGAAAAGAGCCTGCCTCCGTCCTCTTTGCACCCTCCCTTCAGGTATTTATAGATGTTCATAAGATCTCCCGAGTCTTCTCTTCTCCAAGCTTATCACTCCCAGCTCTCTCAGCCTTTCCTCATATTAGAGGTGCTCCAGTCCCTTAATCATCTGTGTGGCCCTTTGCTGGGCTCTCTCCAGTATGTCCATGTCTCTCTTGTACTTGTAAGCCCAAAACTGGACGCAGTACTCCAGATGTGGCCTGGAGTAGTCAGAACGATTCGGAAACAGACTTTTCTGAGTACTTAAGCCAGGTGTGCTACACTTTAGACAATCCTATGACCCATTTTTCTTGGGATCTTTAGGTTTCTAATATCTCTCAAAGCTTCACTGGCACTTATTTGAATTATCTTGACAGCAAACTACAGAGTTCGCTGTTTCTCTGAGTAGATCAAAAGAGCATATGCTATGCAATCTTTATCTCAAAATGATTCAGAAGAGAAAATATCATCCTCAGTTAAAATCATTAACAGGGTCTCTTTTGCTTTATCACAGCTGTGAGATAAAGACCAGATGAGATACATATTTTGGATACAAAGTTTGGAAAAAAAAAAGTTTAAGAATGTTTGGTTAAGGAGTCAGTATGAAATCAGTCTTCAAAGAACGTAGAGCCTGGGAAGAAATGAACGGCTATGTTTCAAAATTTATTCAAGGCCCTTTCCTTTTTCTTTTTTTTTTTTTTTCATTTAAAGAGATTAAATTATTTTAATAAGTTAAAACACAGTTTCATACCAAAAGTACTCAGATCATGTAGTCTGAAATTGTTTAATTACAGGTAATGCAAGTACAGTTGAGTTTCATTACATTAAGGTCAAAGACTTTGATAATCAGACCACTTCAGGTTTTAGCAATGTGCCTCAGGACAGACAAAAAGAAACCAACATCCCATTTATGCTTGAGGTGTCTGTAATGGTAGGAAAAAGAACAGGTCAAATATGCCTAGGGTTCCCAGCTGGCATAGTTTACTTGATAGCAGAAGACCATGAACGATAGGTTTGTTACTCTGACTGGAGAAAATCTCACATAAACATCTAGCAATCCTTATGGTCTTTGGTGCATATGTCAGACTCACTCACCAGGTACCTGGAGAAGAATTGTCTCTGGCACATGCCAGCGTAAGAACTGAGTGAGAACAGAGTGCAAAAGATCATGCAGGAGATGTGTCCTCATAGATAGCCACTTCATCATAAACAGTCCCTACAACACTTCACAAAATAAGCTAAAAATGCTGCTGTGTGGGAGAGTATCAGACGGCAGCAGGCTGAGGCATGACTGCTTCTCTGCCTCTCTAGAAGGCATTGGTGAGACCACTATTTCAACACTACGCTGTTAAGCCCAGTTCTCAACTGCAAGAATGATGTGGAAATCTTTGGGAGAGAACTGTAAGAGAAGCTGAATAACCACAAATAAGCCTTGGAAGGAAACTTGTTCTTTGTGCCCTAAGCTGTCATTTTATTAGTGAACATTTACATTAAAGGAGTACGTGGGTATATAACAACTGCACCAAAATGTCATGAAAACATGACAGACAGGCATAAAAATGTACAAAACTGTAGTCTCCCTTGACAGTGGCTATAATCAGATTGAGTCACTCTGAATCAGATCAAAGCTCCTTCTAGTCTAGAATCCTGTCTCTGACAATGTTGTTAGGAAATACTTTGAGAAAGACTAGAATAACAGAAGAAGAATATGCTGTGCTTCCCCAGAGTACTTTTCCAGGTGGCAGTGGCTCTGTGCAACTTCAAACACATGACCAGCATTTTTCATGTAAAGAGGATGAATAGGCACTCTTCTACAATTCCATAATGATATATCCATGAGCATGTGGCATTACTCCCGAGTGTCTTCAGTGAATAGAAAGAAAAAGTCATGTCCATTTGTTTTCAACACTAATTCACTTAAAAAAAAAAAAATCTTTTACTTAGGCACCTCAGCATAGACTTCAGTTCCTGATTCCAGGATATGAAGTAGATAGATGACTCTAATTTCCAGGTATTCATAACCAGTTATTTGTACACAACAGGGTAGGTAATGCTATCTGCAGAGTATAACCTTGCAAGTTTATGGACAATATTTATATATAGCTTTTTCAAAAAGTGCGGGGTTTTATTTGCATTTTACCAAGACAAAAGGAGACAATGAGCACATCAAACTTTGTAGTTTAATCATGCATTCAGTGAGAGAAGCAAGGAAGGAGAGTGGTAGTAAAGAAAATCTTGATCTCAACATTGAAGTGGCCTCAGGCACTTAATTTGTACCTCCAGCTAAGAGAAAATATCTGCCTGCCTATTGTGTTCTTCTGTTCACACTGAAACTAAATCCCACTGTAATGCTTTTCCACAGTGAGCAATCTCTTGGCTGCAGAATTATTTTAAGTTTTGTTCACATGACAAATGAATGAGCCCCAATGAAAATACTTTTCTTACATCATAACTGATATATACATTATTTTCAAAGTGAAGTAAAGAAACATTGAGAAATGAAGCACAGGGAGGTTAGATTTCCATTTGAAGAACAGTCTATAATGTACCTATATAGAATTGTAAAATTAATCACAGGTTTTATGTTATCTCGTCTGCTGCTCAAAAAAAAAAAAAAAAAGAAAGGGATCATGTGTTCAGCTATTAATGCCTCTGATCACACATGCAGGCCTCATTCCTTGAAGCTTTTCAGGCAACTAACTTACTCCTAACTTACTCCTACATTAAAATATTGTGGGTACAGGTTCCCTTGCTGATATTTCAAAAGTATCACCCTAAATTCCTTTAAAAACTATAGACTGTTGTGTAAATTTCTGCATCTTTCAACAGACACTGATAACAAAGTCTTATTGCATTTTTAACAAGATGCAGGTCTTCAGAATAGGAGGTTTTAATTTGAATAAGTAACTTTGGAGGTAACAGGTAAAAATCATCACAAATTAATTAAAACATCTTCCTTTGTTTGGGGTGATTAATAATACATAAGGAAACAGGTTTTACATAATTCATCAATCTGACGCAAACTAGCACTCTCCAGTTCCACCGAGTGCAAACCCAGCTACTCTGTGACACTTGAAAAACAGCTCTGAATTGATGCACTGCATCCTTCTGCCACAGGACTTAAAGTCATATGGATCCAGTTTGTCACATAATAATGAAGTTTCTAGGACTAAGACAGTAAGAAATAAAAAAAAGATATGCTGAGTTTAAAACAGTGGTTTTTTTCCTTTTCAAGCGCTAAACTGACAAAACCTAAAAGCAACACACTAGCAGTTAAAGATGGAGAAAGACTCAGGTAAAAAAATGTACCCTATACTCATATGACTAAAGGATTATATCTTAAGGAACTTGAAATTTCTAAGTATGCTGTTCACAAGGCAATCTAGCACCAAGCATATATAACACAAGGTTAAATCTGAAGCAGCAGGGTGTCAACACTGGGATTGAATCAAAGTGGCAGCAGATCCTTCTCCTTTCCAGAGATGCATGGTCATAGCAGGGAGTCTTTTCCAGTTAGAGACAGGCAGTGAAATACTTCCTTAGCAGCATTCCTCTTCCCTGCATGGACAGACTTTGCTGGAGAATCCAAAAGGAACAAGGAAAACTGTACTGAGCTCCCTTCAGTTCTTAGCCTTGATCAAGCTGTATACTTTTACCTTCTTTAACCTTCTTTCATTATCCTCTTAACCCACTGCCTTATTGTGTGGCACTTGTAAATCATTTTTTCCCAAAAATCTTTCTAAGCACTCTGGCCCCTTCAGTTGTTTCTTCTCTGTGATTTGAATCTCTTTGTGGTTTGTCTCTAGAGTTCATGTTTTTCCTTCTTTTTTCACATTGAGACAGAGTATGAGGAAAAGAAGCAGCTCCTAAAAATCCGCCTCCTCTGCTTGACGTATAATGATAACCCTTCATTTGTATCTGTGCACAGTACTGCAACACAATCAAAGACACTTGTACAAGGCAGAGCTCTGGTACCTGAGGCTGCCTCTGAGCTGTACACAGCGACACCAGCATTGCCTGCCAGCACCAGCATATTCAGCTGCCTGTGGTGGTTTTAGGAGTACATGTTCCTACTTAGCTTTAAATTTCTGCATCAGGTATCTCTAGCGTAGACACTAAACACTTTTTTCAGTGTTCAGTGAAACCTGAAGTATGCAGGTCAAATCTAAACCTCTGGCAAGATTTCAGGTGATTAGCATTATTTTTGAAAGAAATATTTAAAAATAAGCATCAAAGTGATTATCAAATACTTAAATCATGATAAAATTCTTTATTTACAGTGTATATGGAAAATGTATTATATTGATCTCATTTAATTAGCTATCTTAAAACTCCCAAATCATTTCTGGTCAGAGTTGTTCTTTATAAAATACTTGTTATGAGTGTAACTCAGCTATGCCCTCTCTTGTGATAAATTAGTACTTGAACTGCTGCTCATCTTGGAACGTAAATGATTTGATTGACATTTTTGGAGTAAAGTGCATAACATTTATTTTTCTTCCAGTTTTCCAACTAGTTATGGTTTGAGTAAAGACATATCATAGAGTAAAGTCTGGTAGTTAATTCTCTTAACATCTTGAATGTTTAGAATTCTTGTGTTGGTCTTTCATTCGAGGCAGAGACTTACTTAACAACATTATTTTTATTCAAGTATTACATCAAAAATCAACAGCAGATTCTATTTGAGTGTGGTCTAAAGACCCATCTTTTAAAAAGGAGGTTGCTTGCATCAGCACCTCTTCTTCCTTTATTTAATGACAAGTGCTCCACATAGCTGTAGCTGGATCATTTATTTATGATCATATATATTTTCCTTGTGGCCTTTTATATGTAATTACAGTTTGACCAGACTTTTTTTTTGCAAAAGGCAAATGTTCAGCACCTCAGCTTAATTGCATCATCAGTTTAAGCCTTTTGCTGCTTAATGGAATGGGTTTTTAGTGTGTGGTACAACTTTTCTGCATTTTTTCCTTTGTAAAATTCTTCTTTCATGCACCCTTTCCTAGTCAATAACTTTTTTCTGGGGTGCTAGTCGTAAGAAAAGTACTGCTTGGTTACAAAAAAGCAATAGAATTAGGATAGTATTCAAAAATACTGCTAAAACACATGCACTATTCTGCTTCAGGTGCAACCATGGACCAGACTTAACTGCATATAACCCAAACTCTTAGAGCTGTTACAGCAAAATACAACATCATGACAGGACAACCAAGAGCTACATTGTTATTACAGTAAATACCTGTGCAAACCACATGGAAAGATCCTGGTAATTGTCATTGAGACACAGATCTATTGATGAATACTCCTTTTTTCCTTTGGCACATTTGCTTAAAGCAGAGAAACACGCTTCAAATTCCAGTAGTTATTTTCATCTCACCATATCATTCCCTGGTTTCCTCTCACAGAAAAGATAAAAGAATGATTCTGTAAACTGTACAAGGAGCACCTTGCGTAAGTTCTTTATTTTCCAAAGGCCTATTGGTCTGTGGAAAGATCCAAAACACATGAATCACACCTATTAATTAACAAATAGATTCATTTTTCGATACCCACCCCTATCTTCAATCCTTGGGTCTAGCACAGTCTTATGCATCCACCTGAAACTGTACTGAAAACAGAAAATAATTTCCAAGTAGACAAGAAAATACAATGAGCTATTTTTTCTTCTTTTCAAGATAGCAGTGTTTGTTGTTAGAGTGTTTTAAATTCTAATACTTATGTTTTTCACATAGTGCCTTCAGCTTCATTATTAATTATTGACTTCTGAAGGCATGTTGTCAGTCTTTATCTAAGACTTTTTGCAATAAATAATCGATATTTGCCTTAAGGATATCCTACTGCAGTTTTGGAAAAACAAGCCTCCTTCTCAAACAGCTGGAGGATGAAACAAGCTTCCCTGTACCTTAAATAGATAACCATTACTAGTTTTCCTAGTGAAAAAGGAAAATGCTTTATTGATCTCCATTCATGGTAGAGGGTGGGTTCGTGCATGGACTTGAAGCATTTATTTTTTATTTCTAAAACCATTAGAATGTCTCCAATTTATTGTTCCTATCACCTCTCCTCCAGAAAATACTCAAGTCATGCAATATACCTGTTAGCCTAAAAGTGCCCTGAGCAACAAGAGACTTTTAAGAAAAAAAGGCCAGAAATCAAGTTAAAATTTGCTAACAATTTCTCTCTTCCGTTTTCATTGATTTAAGCCCATATTGATGGTGATTCGTCTTTTCTGTAAATCCAACATGGTGAGGTTGAAAGACTTCCCAGGGTAAAGGTGTAACCTGATATATAGAAAGCTTTAGCAACTTCAGCTGACACATACCAAAGTTGAACACTTTTTCCCCTTTTCTTTGATTTTAGTTCCAACAGACAGCATCAGAATACAGAATATGAAGCTTATTGAGGTTCGCAGATTAGAGTTGCAGAAACTACTTCTAATCCTCCATCATCCTCAAATCAACTACTGTCTGACATTGTCAGTGCTGAGCACTGCATGTACCTGCAAACACTGGAGACTGAAAAAATATTTCATTCTAATCCAAAAGAAATGTAACTGGAACTGCATAGACGCTGCCTGCATCTTCTCAGAGAAGATACAGAGAAGGGGAAATTATCTAAAAATCTATACTTGATTGAAAAAAAGGAGATGTTTGGAGAATGTTTTGCTACGCTATACATTTCTGAGCCAATATTTTATGTGACAGGGCTAGTATATGTATTTTATACTATCGTGCAGTAGAGATGCATATTTGTTAAATAGGCAGCATCTGCATATTCAAAGTAAAAAAGATGGGTCCAAGCCAAGACTCTGGATCCAAACAGATGGCAGGTAACAAAGGCTAGTTCAGACAAGAGTGTTCATGGCAAAAACCGAAGGCATTACTGACAGGGTGATACATAAAAAAATTTCCAAGCTTATGCTGAGGTTGTATTACAAACTAAGAGATTCTGCCTATCAGTCTGCGCTTAAGCTGCCAAATCCTGCCCCGAGGAGCTATCCATTGCAGTACTTTATTTATCAGTGCCGAGTGCTCACAATTTGCAAAAGAACAAAGCACCAAAACCTCTCTGAAAATACCACATGTCTGGAAAGCATAGATTTCCCCATCTGTTCCACCAGGCAATAATCACCTACATTCCCACTGTTGAATACATTCATCTTCTAAGAAATTCCTAGAAAACCTAGGCAGTGTTGATCCAGGACTTCTTGGATTTATACTATGCCCTGACTAACAAACGTTGTAAATAATTGGTGCTCCTCTTTTCTGAAAAATTCAAAATATCCATCAGAAAAGAGGCTTCCTTCTTCTAGACGCCCTGCTGTCACGAGACAATTTAGGAGTGAGGTAGCTGCAAGAACATAATCACACCAATCAGAGACATAGATTTTATTTTTTAAATAATCCAGGCAATAATAGGTAATCAGCAGTTGTATCTTTATATTAGGAATGACAAGAGGGGGTTTACTTAATAGTTGGGTTGTGAAATTGCTCACTGAATAAAAAGAGAAAGCTGTAACTTATTGACACTTACTGCATGTGTTTTCTGCTAGTCTTCAAGGCATTACATGTTTCAGACATGGCAACAAATTAGGTTAGAGACTTGTCTAGTAATGCTATAATTTGCATTGTTCAACAAGATGACTGGAGAAGGAGAAATATTAATAATAATAATAAATACAGAAAAGAAGATGATCTTACTAGTCACCCTCTTAAAAAGTTATATCTAGGCAATAACATAATGACTGCTGACATTAGTCCTCTAGATAACCAGCCAATGAACAGTCATTGCTGACTGTACACTTGATTTCTAAATTAGAGAAAAGATTCTGCAGCACTACAGCATAAGACTAGTCACAGATTAATTTGCACAGACTTCTGCATTTCAAAGTCCTGGGGACATATTTAGCACTAGACCAGAGGCAAGTTATGACCTAAACCTTCATCACTCTCTTAATCTCCTATTGCTTGGCAGTCTTTCTGTAGATTTTGGAGAAGATAGCAAGGGCATTCATGGCAGGTTTCAGATTGAGGAAAAAGGTGCAGACAGTAAGGTTCATGAGGCAGGGACTCTGTCACCTCTGAGCTTCAGGTTTTCCCATGGCTAGCAATGATACACAAAGTCATCTGAAATGAGCTAATGGGCTTCTCCAATAGTGGCTTGCAACATTTACACCACAAACACCACCCCAGCCTCTACTCTCCAGGAAACTGAAGTTCAAAAGAAAAGGGGATTACATTAGGTCTGAGTGAGGAATCCAAATTTCATACTATCTTTGCAATTCTACAGTCCTTTTAAGGCAGAAAATGATGGCCTTTTTTTGAGTTTTGGAGACAGAAGAAATCTTAGTGAACAAATGGCCTGATCAGAATCAAATACACTGCAGCACATGACCATGCTCTGCATAAGCCAAGTGTGTTTTTTAAAAGGAGGGATCTACAAATACAGGAGATGGAGATTGGAACTTCACTGGAGTCACTAGGTGATTTTCGCTAGGCAGTGAAACAACTGCTGAAACACTCATGCACAAATAGCAAAACAAACAAACAAACAAACAAAAGTCAGTACTTTCTTTTCAGCAAATACTAAATTTTGCAAAAATCACATGAATATTGCTCTCCAAAAGGAGTCATCCTCACTGAAAAATATGCATTTCTGTACAACTCTAGCTTTTAAGGGCAAAACACATTATTCATGCTTTACCCAAGTGTTCTACCCTTGAATAAGATTTGACTAGACAAAACTTGAAGGGCTAAGAGTAGCAAAAATTATAAATAACGCAAAGAACAACTATGTTCTAAATCCATCCCTGGTGTCACCTCAAAGAGGTAAATGTTTGACTGATTCTTTTACCAAAATTTTTTTCTGCTGAAAAACATTTACATTTCATTGTTTTCAGGGTGTGCATGTACATTGCTTTGGCAGTTGCTTCACCTGTTCTTTGAGACGTATGGAGATTTTCCAGTAACAAAATTTGTAATACACAAAAGTGGCATGGGGAACCAAAATTAGTAAAAACAAAACTTGTATCATATGTACTGAAAAAAATCACATATAAATTCTCAGAATCACATTCCACAGGAGAGTAGGAAATCTGCAGACAGTGCATATAAACATAACATTAAGCTGTCATATTACCCTTCCTGAGACTAAGTAGATATGAAATGAAATCCTAGCGACACATTTTTTTCCCTATTAAAATGACATTTAAAAGTTGAGTAAAAAAGATCTCAGGAACACTAAAACACAGTCACATGTGCAAAGGCACTAGGTATATAATAAACACAATGCCCTTTGCAATATCAGCTCTGGCACTATTAAACAAGGTTATGGCTTTGTACCATGGCACAAAGGTGTATACTGACAGATACAACTGTCAGGGCAAAAAATGAGTGAATATATGTCTAATCAGAATTAGTATCTTGATGTGAGATTCCACATCTCATCCATGCTTAATGTATGTTTAAATTTTAAAGATAAAACAACTTTCACTAATACCATCAATGAGCTACTGAAGATGGCAATGTAAGACATGGGTTCAGGGATTGGCAAATTCAGGGCTCCATGGCAGGAGGTTCTGGGTTACCAGGGCATTTTTCAAGCACAGCTTGCATTTCATTAATCCCATGTGTTTTAACAGAAGGATGCTCTGGGGCAAAGTGATGGGTTTCCCAAGTGTTCTCTAGTGGGGACAGAGAAGAAAATGAAAACTATTTTCTTTTGAAGTGAAAAACCAAAAGGAGTTTCCTGACCCTTTCTGTTTCCCTTTAGATATTTATTTCCTTCTCTGGGAAGAGACTGCACACACACAAAAATGCATCTCTACACACTGTGGCAAACAAGTTAATCTGACACTAATTATTCATATGAGCATACCAAGGAATATCACTGAGTAGCATTAGAATATAGTCTTTAATCACAGGAGAGGACTAGTGTGTCCCCTAAGAGAGGAGAAACTCACAGACTTCAAAGAATTATGAACATCTGACCTCCTGCATAGTAGAAACCATAAATGTCATCCAGCAATTCCTGCATCAACCTCATAATTTCTGCTTCAGTTGCAACATTTGCTTTATAAAGACATCCGAGTCTTGATTCAGAGATCTCTTGAGCAATGTCAGAATGCCTGGTAATAGGGACTTAATCAGGACTGAATAGTCAGTGAATACTCACTACTGGCTCAGGAAGAGCCAAAATAAAATGTCCATGATCTCAAGCAGTATATCTCACCACAGTCAAGAGAGGAAAGGCTACCCAGTACAGCGGCATCTGTTCTCCAGCTGCTTTTAAAGAACGCTATATACAGAAAAGCCTTTGAAATCCAATATACAAGGGGTTTTTTTGGCAAGGAATAGAAAGCTAGCTTTCCTAATCATGGTGTTTTATATTTCTGCCTCTCCTTAGAACAAACACAATAAAAAGTCCCCCACAGTTAGCAGTAACTTAAACTTCTTGACCTTCCACTGTATCTTGGATTTTATTAAACCACTTATTAAAAAATTAATAGTCATTCCAGCATAGCCTCCATATTATTTTAAATATCTCAGCTATCCTTCTCGCTAACAATTAGCAATGGTATAAATAACATAATGTGTTTAATAAAGACTGCCCGTATTTTAAGCAGGCCTCAAGATACTTTCCATTGAAGGTCAATACACTGTTAGTGAAAAGACAATTATAATAAGGGAGAGAAAATATCTGCATCAACTATGCCCCTGTATAACCTTTAGTCACTGAAATTCCTTCAAAATATGATGTAGTTCAGGGGCTAATTAATACCTCCAAAAAGTCAGAACTCTAATAGACCTAAACATGTCATATATAGATGGCTGCTCCAGTATATATGAAATTTTCCTCTTCGCTCTGGATGTGAGCTATTGGAAAAGAGGGTCACGGAAAGAACAGTTAAACCAGTGCTTCAGCTTCTATAAGGCTGATTGAAAAAAGGGAAGATAAAATAATTTTTAGGAAGAATCGCCTTGTAAAAATACATAATATTACTGAAGTGCCATGTGAGTTACAGCACAATATAGCTGAAGTGGCACTTCCATTTCAAGATCCTGCTTTCAAATACTTGTAATTCTCAAAGAAGGAGGTAGAAAATACAGCTGAAAATTCTATATATTTTTTCAATTTGTATGCAATTTTTTAAGGGTTCTGTATATTTTCTGGTCTAAGAACAACTATTACAAATTAATCTATAGTTTAAAATGCCATAAATGCAGTTCAAAATGCTATAAACAATTTAAGACATATTATATTACAGGAATGTGAGACT
Source organism: Fulmarus glacialis (assembly GCF_000690835.1). Classification (NCBI taxonomy): domain Eukaryota; kingdom Metazoa; phylum Chordata; class Aves; order Procellariiformes; family Procellariidae; genus Fulmarus; species Fulmarus glacialis. The sequence goes on from NW_009208676.1 coordinate 18,265, forward strand.
ACTGTTCAAATAATAACAGGTGGATATAATATCTACTTTTTTTCATCCACTTATAAACCACAATCCTGCTAAGTGTCCTCCCCAAGAAGATAGGAGAGAAGAATTTTTGCTTCTGAAACCAGACAAAATTCATGTTGTCACTTGTTTCCTGAGTTTTCCTGAAACTACTTGCAAACTGTGACTGTAAGTAAAGGTTTTGTAACAAAGTGAGGAAAACTTTGCATGGCTCCGGCTTTAATTTCATGATTTCCCAGCAGTCTAAATCCTACTGATCTGAAGAAAAGACCATATGACAAAAAGGAATGTTTTTCTTGATGCTTTTAGAAAGATGCAGTGGATGTATTGGGTTTACATGGCAAGGTTTTGGTAGCAGGGGGGCTACAGGGGTGGCTTCTGTGAGAAGATGTCAGAAGCTTCCCCCACATCCAATAGAGCCAGTTCCAGACATCTCCAAGCAGGACCTGCCAGTGGCCAAAGCTGAGCCAACCGGTGATGGTGGTAGCACCTCTGTGATAGCATATTTAAGAAGGGAAAAAAACTGCTGTGCAACAACATCTGAGAAAGGAGTGAGAATACGTGAGAGAAACAACTCTGCAGACACCAAGGTCAGTGAAGAAGGAGGGGGAGGAAGTGCTCCAAGCGCTGGAGCAGAGATTCCCCTGCAGCCTGTGGTGAAGAACATGGTGAGGTAGGTTGTCCCCCTGCAGCCCATAGGGGTCCACGGTGGAGCAGATATCCGCCTGCAGCCCGTGGAGAACCCCATGCTGGAGCAGGTGGATGCACCTGAAGGAGGCTGTGACCCTGTGGAAAGCCCGTGCTGAAGCAAGCTCCTGGCAGGACCTGTGGTCCTGTGGAGAGAAGCCCACGCTGGAGCAGGTTTTCTGGCAGGACCTGTGACACCGTGGGGGACCCATGCTGGAGCAGTTCCTCCCTGAAGGACTGCACCCCGTGGAAAGGACCTATGCTGGAACAGTTCATGAAGAACTTCAGCCTGTGGAAAAGATCCATGCTGGAGAAGTTCATGGAGGAATCTCTCCCGTAGGTGGGACCCCACACTAGAGCAGGGGAAGCACATGAGAAGGAAAGGGTGGCAGACATGGCATGTAATGAGCTGATAATAACCCCCATTCCCTGTCCCCCTTGCGCCGCTCAGGGGGAGGAGGTAGAGAATTTGGGAGTGAAGTTGAGGTGGGGGGGGGAAATGTTTTAAGATTTGTTTTCATTTCTCATTACCCTACTCTGACTTTTGATTGGCAATAAATTAAATTAATTTCCCCAATTCGAGTCTGTTTTGCCCACGATGGTAATTGTTGAGCGGTCCTTCTGTCCTTATCTCGATCCACAACCCTTTTGTCATGTTTTCTCCCCCTGTCCAGTCGAGGAGGGGGAGTGATAGAGAGGCTTGGTGGGCACCTGACATCCAGCCAAGGTCAACCCACCATGGCACACTGCAGCACTTGTAAAGGATAAGAAGATGTACAGCTTCTGTTCAGCAGTCAAGGGCTGTAGCTATAAGTGCATCTCCCTTGCACTGCTGAAGCTCTATATCCCCATCACTGCTAATGGTAATGTTCATACGGGAGCCTGGGAGTTTAACATGCAAGAGCCTGGACTGTGAAGTCACAAAGTTGCTCTTCACATCCACTTTGAAAATTAGTTTGTACAAACTGAGAGTGTACAGTAGAGAACTGGCTATGAGTAATTATCATGCTATAAATCCCTGTCTTTCAAAATGTACTTTACACAAAGTTCTGTAAAGGGGATTTAAATACCTACATGAACACTTTGGTCTATATTTCCGAGCCAAACAACAAGCCTTGACGCACCCCAAGCAATACTCCACAACTGTGGGTGAGGGAATAGCAGTATACGCATTTCACCCATCTGAATCATAGACGCATAGTAAATGTAAAGCTGATTCATTTAGGCTGTTTAAGAGAAGACAAGCACAAGTTTCCATGCTCCATATTTGTGCTAGCAGAATTCTCTTTTCTACATATACAGGGTAAAACCATCTGGATTTTCAATTCTCTTCCTTCATAACTCATCCAGTCTATTTTAATTAACGTTTTAAGTGACATGAGCCCTGAAGTAAAGGATTCAAACAGAAGTTCAGAAAGGGAAAGAACATGCAAGAGGCATGCTGTATTTATAACAGTACATTCACGAATATAGCCAAGTAGGTCACCTACCTTTTTGTATGGCAATCTAAAAATACACACGTGCTTACAAACCTGAGCAAATAAGGACACAGCTAATGTTATTGCTTCTTCCTTTACCCAAGCACTTGTCAGTACAACAGTCCACAAACTCTGGCCATGCCAAAAGCAGTCCCAAATTTCTCTGATATCTCTCTCTAGCAATAATACAGAGATTTATGTGGTTAAACCTACAGAAGAAAAAGAAATAAAATCATCCCAGATGACTAAATCACAGTTTCTGGTGGGTAGCTTAGTAACTGAACCCTTTATCCCCTGAAGGACTACTCAAACAATTTGTTTTCATTTTCTTGACATTCTGTCAGTGTAACATAACTGGATGTGCTGCTCTGCTTGTTATTTTCTGTGATGAAAATGGCTGTCTTTGCTGAGGAATCTTAAGAGATAATGAATAATAAGTTAGAGGAATAGACTCAGTCATGTGATCTCTCAGGAAAGAACATTTCCTCATAAGCCTGCTTACAAATCACAAAAGTCAGTGAAGATCTCAGGAGCTAAGCCATTCACGTGGCAGGAACTATGACATGTTCTCTTCATGCTCCCTGAAAAACAATTCATTTGATGAAATTTTAGCACTTTTTTGAGGCTGGTCCTTTTTCAGAACGGGTGCTTTTTTCATACACAGAATAGCTGCTCAACTGTTTAATGCCTTGCTACTTTTATGCTTTCATTCTCCCTGCATTGCCAAGGAGGTGGCAGTCATTGTGACGGTATTACAGACTTCAGGAGAAAGCAATAATATCTGGGATATTGGCAGTGCAATGGGTTAAAACATTAAGTCACCCAGACATTTCAATTCAGGCACAGTGAGCCAGAATTTTTGGCTTAGGGAACAAGTGAACACAGGTTCAATCGTCTCACCTTAGCCTCTAGTGGACATTAATCCACATTGCAGAACCATCAGGCATGGAAGGAATCATTGTATTTCCAGCAGTACTGTGTGTACAGCATTGCAAACTCTTGCTACCACCAACATTTACAGCCAATGAAGCTTAACCTGTGTACATAGTCATTGTTGTCTGAGAGGAGGATGCTTGCAGTTTTTGTACTAGGCACCACGAGGCCTGGCGGAAAAGCCCCTAATATCCCACCATTCCTGAGAAAGATGGGGAGCATGGGGGCAGCTCTCAAAAAAGCACTTGGACGTCAGGCTTGAAACCATGGAGAGGATGACTGCCACGAACAAATCAAAGTACAGGAAGTACTGCCAAGCAGAGAAAACATCAGTACATAAACATCAGTGCAAAAAAAACCCATTTAAATCAAAACTGATACAGGTGGGGTAAAATAAGGACAGCTAGACATGTCCATGTGACTAGTTACTGGGTGGCATCTTCCGTGGTGGTGGTCTGTAAAGGTTCTAGGATCATAAATTTTGGATTTTCATGACTTCACCCAAAAAGCTTCCATATTGGTGAATCTGCGGGATGATGGTCAATTAAACAGTGCAAACCAAGGTAGCACAGTTAATGACCTGAATAGTGAAAAGGCTGCTAACCTCCTGAAGAGAAAGAAAGCAGCAAGCTGACCCCAAATTGAATTAGATTGCTTCAGAATTTTCTAAGTAGGTTTGTTAAAAATAAGAATGTGGCTAGTGGAAAAGAGTAGAAGCTCAGTGATACTGTCCATTAAACTTCAGTAAGAACCTCCTGAGAAATACAGTCAGATGTTTCAGCTCAAAAGTGCCTTTATTTCCATTATTTAGCCATGGCCAGAGAAAAATATCAATACAGAATAGAACACGGCAAATCAGATCCTTTAAGGCATTATATAAGGCTCTAGTATAGATGGCTTTTATCTAAGTTTATTTAGTGGCCAATCAATGCAAAATAGATCTGGTAATTTAAAGCATTATACCAGATCAGAAGCATTGCCTCATACTGATAAAAGCTGGAGAAAATACAACATTTTCATAGGGAGTAAAAGTAACAATTTATATAGATAGACCTGCTTCAGAGGAAGAGAGAGAATTAAAATACACCAAACTCAGAGGTTATTCTAGTAATACCTGTAGCGGAAAGCATGCTATAATTTGAATAAAATCAGAACCATGCCAAACTATTGCTCAAAGAGAGAAGAAAAACCTTCTTTGACCTCTAAAACATGTGAGGCGCTTCCCTTTCCTTGTATCTTAGTTTCCATTTCCATAACCCTCCACAAGCAGTTTCCAAACAGGGTCAGAAAAAAAACTTGATGAAATGTAAGAATAAAACTTGCTTTCTTGGCGTCTCTCAAAATCTGTGGTATTATTTTGGATACTCAAGTATCAAATAAGCACACATACTTTGGGATACTGAACAGTCAGCATTCCTCCTCCTTTAGTGCACAGAGCCTTTCCTGTTAAAAACACCGTTGAATGAGTATACACGACACACTCCTTTGACCTCAGGATCTGGGAAGCTTGGGACACAGCCTCCCAACCTTAGGAATTCAGGCATCTGTCAAATCCTATGTTACATCCTAAGGGAGTGCTGTAAGCATCAAGCTGTAGAGCTTAATCACCTCCTCTTGACATTTTTCCTCCCAAATAGGTGTCCTACCACTTTGCAAAATACCTGTAATAGGGTATAGATTATTCCTAAGTATGCCTCCTCATAGAACTGTTTGGAGTTTGAACTTGTAACAATGAAAAGGACAAAGAAAGAAGGCTATATACTACCTATAAGACCTTTTACATTTGCTGAGCAATATGAATAACCCAAGAGAAAGTCTTCTACATACCAGGTAAGTTGGAATAAAAACTAGAACCAGCCTGGACAAAGTGAAAAGGAATCTCGTTTTCTGCACAGCAAATAATTGCATGGATTCTACTGCTGTATGACAACATAGTACATGACTTGGGCAAAACACCTTCCTAGCCCAAGGGTACGAAGATCAGAGTAACAGTGAAGTCTGTCTTTCTTACTTGTGCACAGTGCCTAATATAGCAAGCTTTCAACTTGAGATGTTTGATAACGCTAACCCTTCTGACCTGCATAGCTGGTCAGAGTGTGGGATTCCATGAGTATGTTGCAGTGGAAAGTGAAAATGATAAATGCATCTTGCCACTGAGGAACAATCGTAGTTATCTGCAAAGAACACAACATCCCGTTTCCCTGAACACAGAAGGAATCAAGCAACTGGAGGTGGTTACTTCAATCACAATTTCAAACGTCCTGCCAGCCATTACACAGCACACCAAGCATTCCCTTTGCTGTAACACCATGTGTGGTTTCTGTGGTCGTTCATGGCTTACAGCTCATTCTCTCACCCTCCATTGCCGCCTTCTCCATTTTCTGTCATATAGGCCTCTATCCAAATGTAATTAAATAAGTTGCATTTCACTCTCCACTGCTTAAGTTTTGAATAGCATTCATTCTTAACTTTGGTGTCAGTTGTGGTGAAGTGTACAATAATTTCCTAAAAAGAACTTAACACTTCATAAGTAATGTGATAGCTAACACTGACCGATGCATGAAACAGTTCAAAACAAGTCTGTAACAAAAGAAAATGCATCAATGAATGCATCAGTGTTCACTTTTGACATCACAGGGTTTAATTTAAATATATTATATTAGTCTTACTGTAGTGGCCTGTAAGAGGAGTTGAAGGTATATAGACTTGAAACCAGAATTTTTTTCTTAGCCAGTTGTAGATTTATGGATTTTTGTTGTTGTTTTGATGATGGCTTTAAGGCAAACTAATAGCAAAAGTCTGTGTGTAAAAAGTGAAAAATCAAGCTTGGAATATCTGGCAAATTTTTAGCAGAGTAGTACCACAGCTTAATTGTCAATATAGCAGCTAGAAACATGGAAAGGCTGTCATGTAAAGTGACAACTTGACATGCCTGTAAGTAGCACAGCACTCCTAAAGAGAAATAAATTGGCCTGCCTGTTTATAGCTAGCTATGAGAAACTGCTTGCTGTAGTAGTCTTTCTATCAGTAGCAGCTGATAGCACGATATTTCCATCTGTCACTTCTGAATGGGAAGCATACCTGTCATCTCATCTAACACAAGTAAACGTCTAACTATGTCTAGAAATAAACAAGGGACTTGCTGTGTTAAGAACCGAGAGTAAGTTGGAGTCAAATGTTTTTAAAAATGCTGTGTTAGAGAAGAATATAACCAATACAGTGTTGGATCTACAGAGAAGTGAAAGAATATTTCCTCAGTGACTACTTCTGATAGTTGATAGTTCAAGACTCTGTTACCTGACAGTATGTTCTGGGCAGCCACATTAAAATTACATACTGAGACACCCATGTCCTACGACGTCTAAAGGATAACACTAGCCTACAGCTGCCGCTGATCCTTCAAGCACCTTTTACAGATAAAAAAAGTTCAGTCGGTCAAGCTAACCTAGCCAGCTGTCTCCAAACACTTAGAAAGTCCTTTGAGATGTGTCAGATTACAAGCAGTGATTTGGAGCATCATCTGCACCACGTAACTCTAAGTGCTACTGGCAATGTCCAATTACATACTGACACAAACTCACAAAACACCACAACCCTGATGGGATAAACCAGCTTGCAAAACCAGCTTGCAAACCACAAACCATATCTCCCAGTAGAACATTGTTGAATATTCCCACAAATGAAAACAAGCTCAGACTTCACAACTAAATGGATGTGACCCAGATTGGTTGTTTCTTTATCTCTTTTTTTAAAGGTTGGTTTTCTATTTCAGCTGCTACTTGGAGCGGCCAGTCCTCATGGGAAAGGCATGGTTTCAGTGACATTCAACAACAAATTCAAAGTAGCCACAAGGACTGGGGAGAGGAGGTGCTAGAAGGATTTCTCCATTTTTTTGGCAACATATTTTGTTCTGGGCATGATACAATGCAGGGAACAAGTAACACAATGATTATGATAAGGGGACTATTGTATATGCTTAGCTACCACAGTTCTTGTCAGGCTTTACCTACTAAATAAGAGTGCCTGCCCAGTGAAAGCTTCACAGTAAGGATGGGGCCAACATTTAAGATACTAGTTCAGTTTCCGAGGAAAAATGGCCACACAGAGTGCCATAAAATGCAATTATAATCCCTAAAGAAATTAGTTCAAAGGGACACATTGTCCAAGGGAATTTCAATGATGTTGAAAACAATGAATGGATTTTGAAAAACATAGGTGTATCTTTAGAACAGGATTGCATTCTAGAAAGTATCTGCTCTCATTACTGCTTTAATTATAAAACTGCTTTTAAAATATGGTAATTAAAAAGATAGAGGAAAAGGCTGCTTTCTTTCCAGACAAAGCACTAGGTGAAGAAACTATTTGCTTCTAATTTTCTTTTGAGTGAGTGGGAATTATAGGAAATATGCTAGGAAGTGTGCTGCAGTTGCAAACATCAGCTCTAAAACTTTAAGAAGCCTTGCCTGACTAAAAGAAAGGAAAATTTCCTCAAAAGACAGGAAAAGGGTGTGAATGAAAGAAAAGAAAAACTTTAAGCTAAGGCTTTTTTTTAAGAAAAACTTAAGCTTGAGATTTTCTGAGATAACATTTTCCTGAAAAGCTTTTGTCCTTTCCTTGCACTAAACAGGGGTCTAACATAGTAGTTTGCCAGAGTAATAACCTTTCTTTTCAGAGAAAGGGAGGCTTTGCCACAGAGTAAAGATGTCACTGGTTAGTGGAAAAGAACCTGTGATGTCATTTTCCTGTATTACTGCTAGTAACCAGCAATGAGCTTTATTAAATGTATGGTTTTTATGACAAAGAATACTCTTAACTACAAGCTTTTGTGAAATTCACAAGTCACTGAAAACAAACAAACATTAGGCATACGAAAGATGATCAGAAAACATTTCTGCAAGTGATTTTTTTCAGAAAGAAAGAGAATGAGAATCTAAGCACTGAGGTGAAGAAAACTGGCAAGAAAAGTACAGAAGCAAGCAAAAAGAACATCGTCATATTTGATCAAGAAATGTGCAGGAGAAAGGGAAGGGCAAGAGGAAGGGCAAAATAAAGGAAATACACCTAGCTGAGAGAAAGGACTGTCACTGTGCTGGGCACTGGGAGCAGAGGAATCAGCAGCAATAAGCTTACTAAAATAGAATATTTGTATTATGCCTGAGGAATGAGAATTCCATATTATAATATATTTCAGTGTCTGGGATTGCCTGAAGCTTTCAATCAGTGTATTTATTATTTGTGGGTTAGTGGGCAAAGGACACCTACCAGGCATTGACAGGATTGCAAAGGACTGAAAGGAGCACAGCCTTTCTCTGCTTTCCAGTTACAGACACAACTAATATCCTGCCTGTGTCAATGAGACCTTACTTCTACTGTCATAACCTTTCACTCATGTTGTCCTGAATGATCCTTAGTTATGATCCTTAGTTAGAATGATCCATGGTCAGGGATACAGAATTCAGTTAAGTCGGAGATTTAAGACAAGCTTGAGATCAAAACAATGGTCTAACATGTTCCCATTCTTCTTACTGATGACAAGATAGATTACAAATCTAAAATGCAGATTTTGTCTGCTTGCCAGAAAGGAAGTAGATATATTGTTCAGAGGGAAGGGGTGAACAGGCTGATTCAAATTGCTGACCTGTTTTGGCTCATCTAACAATACAAGGAATGTATGCAGAGCCAAACAGTTTAGTACTAAATGGCAATTTATCCAGGAATAGCTTAAAAAACAGAGGGAAATTTCTAAATTCAAGATCAACGAATGTGGCTAATCTTAGGGCTGTTCAGTACCCCTAAACTACTATAGGCTGCTGTTATGCACTATAATAACTTGCTGAGCATTTGTTAACTCCAGCAGAGTATATGTGCAATTATTTCTAATGAACTCCCCAGCCCCTTAGGAAAAAATAAAAGTCCTTTTGAATTGGTTCTACCTGTTGGCTGCATTAAATTTGGAAACAAAAGCCATAGATTTTCAAATCTCCCCATACAACAGGACTCAGAGCAAGATTGGCATGTTTATTTTCAGAAAATCTCCCAAAGCATTTTAGGCATGGCCAAACTAATACATCTCTCCTTGACAGTTGCAGAATTTTTATTTCCTTAGCTAGAGTGTAACAGATTGCTTGCAGTTTAAGTCTCAATGTTTGGGTTGCACTGCAAAATCTGGCTGCCTGCTGGGGTTGTAAAGAGGTCCCATGCAGAGAGGGGAATTCTGGGAACATCTGCCCACATACACATTATGCAACCAAGGAGTCAAGGGAAGGAACAGCAATTTGTGGGAAGGTGAGAGAAAATAATTTTCCCTCACATATCAGCAGACTTTCTACCAATACACTAAACTTTAAAAAGTCTGTCTGTTCTTGAAATTCTTGATGATTTAGCTGGCAGAACAATTAAAACAGAAAGATAGGACCTCGTCCTAATGAAAATACTGTTTTTTTCAGTTTCAGAACATCTCTTATTCATGTGTGTTTTCAGGTTTTCTTTATGACTTTCCTCTGTATTGCAGTGTAATTGAAAAAATATAGCTTCACATGAGAGGATTTTCATTTTCATGGCAGATTTACATGAGATTGCTTTTATCTGGGAGATTCTTGATCACCAGTCAAAGCAACAGCTGGTGCACTCTGCTTCAGCTGTATTTGGACATTGGGGAATGTCATGTTATCAAAACATTTTAAGTGCACCCATCAAAGCTGACATAAACTGGAACCTGCGACATCAACCAAGCAGACTCCAGGTTTATTGCATGGTTTCACATCACTCTGCAGAAAGTACATTGTGCACAGGAAGTGAAACACAGAAATTATTCTAATGCTAAACTTACTTCACTTTCAACTTTCCCAGACAATATAACTGAGTTTAGGTCCCAGCACTTCTTGTGCTTTTTCTGGAGTTTTAAATGCTTACTGTTCAACAGCCTGCGAATATCTTTCCAAGATCAGCTTTTAAAAAATTATGGGGCCTTGAAACACTTGTTCCACCAACATTTCTTTCACACTCATGAAGTTAGGTAAACAAAACACACTTTAGGAGTGCAAGGATTCTGCAAGTGTTAAATGGCACTTTTTACTGAATTTGCCTAAGAATACTTTCGTCTGTGGAAAGCATTGAAACCCACATAAAAACCTTTATGTGGTGTTAGATCAAGAACTATTATTTACACAGAGCTGCAGTCAAATCATAGCAGTGATCTTTGGTACTTAAAACAAGTTTTTCTCCCATAAGCTCTTAATTACACGCACAGAGTGTGCTATATGCATGCAGTATATCAGCAGCTTTAATAATTTCCAATTGCTTTAGCCAATGTTGTGTTCAATTGGGTTTTTTCATAATACCCATCTTGACACTATTATTTTCATGACACATTCTTATGTTCTAGAAGAATTAACAACACACATCACCTAATGGCCTACAATGTATAGGATGTGCATGCACTAAGTATTCTTTTCACAGTGGATTTTCAAAATGCTTTACAACTCCCATTCTGGCACAAAATTAGGCCATAAATTGACTGAAAGCAGCTCTCTCAGACTGAGCTAGAGCAGCCTGAATTTCTCATTGCCAATCAGGAAGGCAGAAAGAATTTTAAGTACAAATGGCTCAGGTGTGCAGGAATAGATTATAAGCACAAGGTAGAAAGCAATGAATTCACAGGAATTTGATGTTGCAATAATAAGGATGTTGCTGTGCAGCTGCCAACTTATTCCCAAAGAGGAGAGGACATAGCTGAGCACTTCAGTAACTCAATGCTCTCAAGCATATGTCTCTTCATGAAGATCTATGGTTTGCCCCAAGGTGAAACATACAATATTGAGGACTAAAAAGCAACCTTAAGCTTAATGTTCTCACTTATAGCTCATACATAGCTCGGTGGATGTGAAAGAATCAGAGTCTCAGGAATAAACAGGGAAGGCTGAATTTACTGCTGTGTGTCTTGTGACCTTTTCAAGTACCCTAGAATAGTAATCATTTAGAACTTGTAAATAGAGATCACAGATGATGTTTGCTCTGAGCAGCTCTACTGCATCCTCCGCTACAGCACTCAACAGGTGTCAAAAAAAATTTTACTAAAACTCACATAGATACAGCAGAAGTTTGGAATCTCACCCTAGTTGACAGTATGTTCACCCTTGGTAAGCCAGATAAAATAACTTACTGTAAACCTTGGTATTTATGGGGAAGCTCTGTTCCAAAATAAAGTTTGCAATATGCACCCATGTAATGTTACTGATGTTTTTCAAGAGAGACCTAAACTTTCTTTTTTTTTTTTTTTTAAAAATTGTTAAAATCTGTGCTCTTTATTCAGATATTTTTGATAAGCACATACTGGTAGTACTAAAAAGTAAAGGATTTTCATGTTTTTATGTCCAAAGGTCTCTAGCAATGTTTTGCTTATTTTTCCGCTTACCCCAGATTTACGTGCACTGCTTTGAAGTAACAACTCCGAGTTCCTGAGTTGATGCCTGGCTGGGCATCGGTCTACCCATGGGAGAAGGTGAGTGATTGCCTTTGCATCACGTGTTTTGTTCTGTTTTCTTTTTCTCTTCTTCCACATCTTCTTAGCTTATTAAACAATTTTTATCTCAACCCACAGGTTTTCTTGCTTTTACTCTTCCTTTCCCCTTTCCCCATCATACTGGGGGTGAGGAGGGTGGGGGGAGTAAGAAAGTGGCTGTGTGGTGCTTAGCTGCCTACAGGGTTAACCTACAACACTCAGATAATGCACCAAGAATCTTTAAAACAGAAATCATATGTCAATAATTAAATAGAGTTTTTCAGGGGTGTTGGTGGGTTTTTTTGTTTTACTGAGTCCACTATTTATGAATGTGAAATACTCACTTCTAGTGTTAAATATCAACTGCCTGTTCTCTTGAAAATAACTGAAGAGAGAGAGAAGAAGCATGTTATTAAATTTCTTCACTGAGAGGGTGGTCAGTCACTGCAACAGGCTCTCCAGGGAAGCGGTCACAGCACCAAGCCTGCCAGAGTTCAAGGAGTGTCTGGATGACCGCTCTTAGTCATATGGTGTAGATGTAGGTAGTCCGGTTAGGAGCAGGGACTTGGACTCAATGATCCTTATGGGTGCCTTCCAACTTTAGATATTCTATGATTCTACAAACTAGGAAATATGACCATCAGAGCAGTATTCATTGAGGGGACTGCTAATGGCACATCTCACAGCTCTTCACGCTGTGAGCCACCTATTTGTCTGTTCTTTCTGAGCACATGTAAGGAACCATGAGAAAAAGCAGAGAAACAATCCAATAGGGAGCATTCAATGTTAACCTGCACTCACACTGAAGCATGGAAAGCTTTGCTGTGTCAGGCTACACTTTCTTTTCATTTAGCCAACACCACTTACCAAGCACTCTGCACCAAAGAGCTGGGCAGCTCTGCAACATGCATGCCGGGGCTCACCATTCCCTTGCTGGTACAGAAATAAAGTATGTGTTTCTTAGGTGGTGTTCATGAGAAAACAGTGCCCAGTTTGTCCCTTTGCCTCATCCAAGCATCGATAACCCGGTCTGATTTAGTGTTAGCTGAAGCTGCTGAAACTGGCTAAACTCAAACATAAAAAGGCAGTTAGTCCTTCACTTCAGATTCACTTCACTGTTTTTTTTTTTTCTTACCCTAGGTGACTGACCTGTAGAAGAAAAACACAAAACATTTCCACGCCCTGCAGGTAGCCTTTTAGCCCAAAGGAAGGTCTTTCTGAAGCCGCTGAGATACCTCACCCAGTACTACCTCTGCTTTTGACATGCACTCACCTTCTTCACCAAAGCTAACCTGACAGAAGGGCTGAAAGCCAAGCCCAGAGGCTGATCCAGGCAAGATCAAACATCTGGGATCTTTTGTCAGGTGACTTCTGCTTTGGCAGTTCACGGTAAATTTGTTCAAAATCTTTTAACATCTGATAAAAAACCAAACCAAAACAAAACAAACCAAAAAAAAAAGAAAAAAAGAAACTTTACAAAAAACTGACTTCTTAAACTGAGCTTTGAAATGTGAAGGAATCTTCACGTCTAAAATCATCATGGAAGTACAAAAGGGGAAGGACTTCAGGGCACAGAAAATCAGACATAACATGAAATGTCAAGGGTGAAACAAAGGCAGTTATTACTCTGACTTCTCACGGTTAAAACTGCCAGTGCATACATTTTAAACACAGAGCTCCATTACATTGTAATCCCAGTCATATTCCCCTGTCACCATGGAGCTGTGCTATCAATGATGTTGCTGTTTCTCAAGTCAGACCTAAACTTTTCAGTTTTGGAAGAGGAAAGTCATAATTAAAATCTATGCTCTCTATTAAAGTGTTTGTGCTAAATGCAACACTAGTGGTGGTACCTAGAAAGGAAAAAAAGATATCTTCTTCCACTGTTCAGGATCACTGCCTTTTACATCATTTGCCTCAATAGCATATGTGCTAAGATCAACCTTCCCTAACATATTATGCCACAGCCTGAGAACTCAGTTTTTTCTTTGCACTCGTCAAGCCTAAGTCTGGCCAACAGGAAAGTTCTGAAGATATAAACTGCACTGGAACTAGAGACCAGAATTGCAGCAAGGACCTCATCACAGAGAAACAGTGAGCAGCCAACAATTAGCTGATATTATGCTGTCTATGTGAGGCAGTTATGTTACACAAATGGAGAAAGGGACACACTATGAGTGCAAATTAATTGTGCAAGCACACAAAAGCAGAAATTTTGGGATAGTGTTTGAGTTCTATGCTTTGTTTACTACCCCATCCTGCCATCACTACATACCTCTTAAATTCCAGAGTAACTTATCTCCATACCTTAAACCACAAAATGTTATGATAATAAGAATATTATGATTGTAAAAAATCAAAAGAACAAAAGTCTTACTGCATTCATTGCTATACCCACTTGTCTCAGTAACATTTTTTGCAATTGTAGAGAAGTCAAAGAACCCCTGGCCAAAAAGTTCTGCAATCCAGGCAGCTACAAAAGCAAATTCAACTTCCATTTTGTTCTGCTGCATACAGCCTGTTTTGTTCCCTCAGTACTGTATTTACAGGGCAGATTATGTTTTCACAATCCAGACTTTTCAGAAGGAAATTAACACTGTAAGAGTATGATCATAATATGAGACTCATAATCTCATATCCATGATGAGCATCTAGGGTGCTTAAACGACCATCACAATTACGTTGTATGGCTGTTTAAAGGTGCACTGGAGAAGCAGTTTGGGTTGTTAGAGAACTCGGATGAAATGGAATGAATCTGTAATCCACATTGGAACTGTAAAGTGACAGTGACTTAAAAGGAGAAAAATATGTACATGGCTTCAGCTTTTTTTCTTACTTCTTTCTTGAATAATTGTGTGGCAGGGTTTCTATACCCTAATCTGTTTACAGAAATATTGAGTATGCATTCCTCCATATCTCTGTACTCCAAAATTTGCAGTTAATTAAACTAATTTGTCAGTTTTTGTAAGTTGGAAACTCTTCCTGTCATCCTCTCCAATCACTACTTATTTAAATTTCATCCTTGGCCAGTTTCATGATAATGTTTATCTGCTCCAGAGGATTGGAAATGAGAGTAATACACTGCCATACCATTACATTTCTTTCTTAAAGCTGGAAAAAGCAAAGCATCAACTGTCCAGTTAGATAACACCATTTCCCATGTAGGTTATTTGCTTACAATAGCTGGGGGCTAATTTAATTCCTGAGCTGCTTATTTAATGGTTCTGAGAGGGATTCCCTACAGTTAAGAATGAACTGTGCATAAAGTTTCTATGAAAATGGTATGAAAATTTTCTCCCATCAGAGCAGGTTATATATATTACTGCAGCACATATTTAACGTATTTCATTATCTGAACAGAATAATAATTCTCTATTATTTGTATACATTGTTTTTATAGTATTTATCTTACAGAATGTAGACAGAAACAAAAAGGGATGTTTAATATCAAATGCATATTTTAAAAAACATATAGGTGTTTTTGCAGATGGATCACTTTAACCTCACTTATGATTTCTTTTTTAACTGCTCCTGAAAAGTATAGTGAGGAATGAACACAGGTTAACCTAAGTCATATAAAGAAATTTTTACATTTACTTTCATGCTCAGTGTGCTTTATAAACATTTAGTTAATTCCAACACCACTTTTGTCAGATGGAGAGTGTGTGCTTCTGGTTTTGGCACCAGAGGAAAATTAAGGTTTATATATGAAAGAGCATGTTTTAAAGCTCCTTCTGCCTATAAGAAGGATCCAAAGTCTCCAGATCACTAAAAATCCTAAGGAGCATTTGCCTATAAACAGAGTAAGGACGTTTGCATGTACCCTATCTCTGCCTTGGAGAGCATGCTACTCAGCCAGAATACTGTACCAGCTAAAACTTCAAGTCCAGGCACCAATGTTTTATCATGCTGCTTCTTTTGCTACAGTGTTCCCTACTGTGTACCAAATATATCTTAAATACAGATGGAAACCATTAAGATG
This sequence comes from Fulmarus glacialis, assembly GCF_000690835.1. NCBI lineage: Eukaryota > Metazoa > Chordata > Aves > Procellariiformes > Procellariidae > Fulmarus > Fulmarus glacialis. The sequence continues at coordinate 33,860 of NW_009208676.1, forward strand.
TTCTTCCTGCCTTTTGTTTGAGTGTAAGCTTACCAGCTTTGTTATCAAAACCAGAGACGTGCATTTCCATCATTCCCACTTCCTTAGCGTGTATTTTTACTTACACCGGGTCTGTCTGGCAAAGCAAAGAAAGAAGACTAAGCTCAAGAGAAAGGATAGCAAGAAGTGTTCCACAGCATATAGCACACGTGCAACAAAAATTCTCCTGTTCATGATAGGGCAGGAAACAGGAGAAACAGTGGAATATGAAAGATTTCACATACCTAATAGCAGCAGCTCTGATCAACAATAGTAATTTTGCAGTAGAAGTGGAAAAGCTGGACTTCCTAGTCTCTGATGACAGAATTATGTTTTAATCCTCTTCTGCAGTGTCTTTTGATCATTGCTGTCCCTTTACCTGTAAGAACCTTTACTTCGACTCATTGTGTTTTCCTCAGTTTCCTCTTTTTCCCCTGAGTTAGGCTGTGATAGAATCAAAGTAACCAATATCATTTCAGTTCAAGAGGATTCGAGCTACTTCCCCTCTGGGCATTCACCTGAGGATATCAGTCTTGACTTTGTTTTCACCCAGCAGTTGTATGGTAATAAAGAATAGCTGGTAACATTTTAATAAGAGGCATTTTGCCTTATTCTTCCTTAGACCTAAACAAAATATCTATTACAATGATGTTGTTCTTTTTACTATTCTTGTAGACGCCCTTGTAACCAGCCTTCTGGAAGTCATTTTGCTGCTATCCTAGCATATACTGTTCCACATCTGTATTTCGTATGTGTCTTCCACTCTTCCAAGTCATCTGACTAGGTGTCATCTCTCCATTTGAATGCTGGTGGGCAGCCAGGACTTCTCATTAGTGACATCATGTAGTGGAAAACTCACAAACTGTCCTCACAGTATGGTGATCCAAACCAAGTAACTAATTTACACTCTCCAAAATCATTAGCAGCTGACTGAGTCTGGCTGGGATGGAGCTGATTTTCTTCATAGGAATTTGTATGCTGCTGTGTTTTGGATCTGTGACCAAAACAGTGTTGATAACACACCAGTATTTTGTCTACTGCTGAACAGAGATTGCACAGCATTGAGCTTTTCTCTTTTTTCCACTCTGCATCCTTCAATGTGTAGGCTGGGGGTGGGTAAGAAGTTGGGAGGGGAAACAGCCAGGAGTGTTGACCCAAAATGACCAAAGGGATCTTCTGTACCGTATGATATCGTGGTCAGGAATAAAAGCTGGGGGAAAGGAGCAGGAACTGCAGACTTTCATGGTTGTGGCTTTTATTTTCCCAAGTAACCATTACGGCATGCTGAGGCCCTGCTTCCCAGGAAGAGGCTAAACATCTGTCTGCCAATTGGAAGGGAAATTTCTTATTTTGCTTTGCTTGCATGCTCAGCTTTGCTTCACCTACTAAATCGACTTCCTCTCAAACCACAAGACTTCTTGCTTTTGCTCTTTCTATTCTCTCCCTTATGCCACCATATGGGTGGAGTGAGCAAGAGGCTGTGTGCTGCTTCGCAACTGGATATGGTCAACCCATCGCAAGAGTGGAGGGCTTCCAGATGGCTGTAACAAGGGTCATATTACCTGCTGAAAAAATTATATTACTATTTTGCCAGTGAGATCAGCAGTATTTTATAACAACATGTCAACTTTTGTCAAACAGCTTTTCATGGTATTTCTTTGTCACTGACCTGTCTCACAGCCACAGTTGACAGAGTTCAGAGATGGCAATCGACAGAAAGAAGATATTGCTTACTTTATTGCTAACATTACACAGCAGTTTTCAGTGTAAACACATGACCTTATTACTCAGCAACACTAGGTAACCATCAAATGGTAATGGCTAAGTTAGTCGTTTCCTTGTGAAAAACAAAAGCTTCTTAGCTTCATCCTTCGAATCTCAAAATTCCTCTACTTGTCGTTAGACAACTGGCAGGGTGTTGACCAAGACAAACCTTAATATTTGGCCTATCTCAGGGTGAGAATTTGACTGGCTGTCATGAAGAATAACTAGAAAAAATTTGGGGGATATCACCAATCATGAAATCAATGTGTTGGTTGAAGAAGTCAGCTTTATGGCTATCAGATAGTTTTAGATCGTCCTGAAGACTGATATCATGAAAGAGGGACAGGTGTGAGAGATTTTTTCTTTTATGTAGATGTGCATACATTCTGTCTCTACATTACACTAAGCTTTTCCACTGCGTTCACCTGACCTAAAGGATATGAATTGTGCACAGGTTCATAGCCATGTGTTTTAATGATCAAATCCCATTGTACCAAGGATTCATCAAAATAATAGCATGGGATTTGTTTCTACTCAGAGTAAATAGAATAGGGACTTAAAAAGAGTAAATTTGAATTAGCAGTTCACAACAGTACAATATTTTTTTTTCTTCTTAACATATCACGAGCTCAAAAGCTCTCTATTTTCTTGACTTATATAGAAAACTTATGCATCTGTAATTTGAGTAAACTATCATCTAATTAAACAATTTAGATTGAATATGCTAATGTAAAGGATCATTAAAAAAAAGTAATTACAAAAGGACTTCAAGAGGATAATTACAAATGGAGAATATTGGATCCAAATAAAATTCTTATGTTCTTTAATTACTGAAAACCCATCTAAACAAAGGATTGAGAATATCTTATTTAAGTATTGTGCACAATGAATGTCTCTTCAGACCCTTGAAAAATATTAATTTAATCATGTATTTGTTAGATATCACCTAACAACTTTCAAAGCCTATGAGCTTTAGGAAAAAAAAAAAAAAAAGAAAAAAAAAAAGAAAAAAAAGAAGGAAAGAAAGATCCAGCAATGCTCCTTTTCTATAGATCTGTTGGTAGAGTGTCAACAGTATTTCTCATCCCAACAGTAGGGCAGCTCATGCCTTGGTTGGCAGGCACCAAACCCTACACAGCCACTCGCTCTCTCCTCCCCCACACCAGTGGGACGGGGAGAGAATCGGAAGGGTAAGAGTGAGAAAAACTCGTGGGTTGAGATAAAGACAGTTTAATAGAACAGAAGGGGCGGGGCGGGGAGGAAATAGCAATAATAGCAATAGTAATAATAGTAATGATAAAATATACAAAATGAGTGATGCACAATGCAATTGCTCACCACCCGTGCTGACCGATAACCAAGTAGTGATCGCTATTTCCTGGATCATGCCTACCATTCGTATACTGAGCATGACATCACACGGTATAGAATACCCCATTGGCCAGCTGGGCCAGCTGTCCTGGCTATGCTCCCTCCCAGCCTCTGCGTTTGGTAGAGCATGGAAGCTGTCCTTGACAGGGTACTTAGCAACAACAGAAAACGTCAGTGTGTTATCAACATTCTTCTCATGCTACATCCAAAACACAGCACTAGGAAGAAATTTAACTCTATCCCAGCCAAAACCAGGACAGTATCACATTCCTGAAGCTGTCCTGAAGTGACTTAACACAGCACTATCAAAAAGAGTCAAGCTGCTTAGGAACAAGAAACAAAACCAAAACCATTTACTTCAGCAAACAGATGCACGCATACATATACAGAGTACTGCTCTGCAAACAGGCCTAACAGTAGGCTCTGTTCTCTAATATCCCCTTTTCTACAATTAGGGGGTATGAGTAGCACTTTCACATGTTTTGCCTCAAATGCCTGCTTTCTCATGCAGCGAACTGTTTGCCAAGCCAATACATGTAAACATTGTTGCTTGCTTTTCCTTTATACTTCAATATCTAGCTTTTGGGGGATTTCCACAGCTTAGTTGCGCTTTTTAAAATATTTTCACAATACCACCTACAACTGTAATTTCATCAATGTCAATAGCAGGTTTTAAGAATATTGTGATTCAGCCTTTGGTCAAAAGACTTAATGAGTTGCAAGGTCATATGGTTTAATCACACTAGGAAGGAGGGCCGTTTAGCAGGAGAAATCACAGTATCAATATTATATGTGTTGCATGCCTATAGTAGCCTCAGATCCCATTTCTGTAAACAACCCCTGCAATTTTTATTTAAAATGTCAAAACAAATACCAGATACAGGGAGAAGAAGCCTTTCATAACCAAACTATCTCTTTGATTTGTACTTGATTTTGTTAATGTGACTCAAGTACTTAACAAATATTCTAGAAGCATTCAGTTCCATCTTAAAAGGCTGAGAAAGCAGTTGCTTCATTTCTCCAAAGAGATTTGCAAGAAATATGGGAAAAAACAGTATTTGATGCACTATTTTTCCAAAGGAAAAAATAGAAAAGATTATTTGCTTTTAAGTTTCACTTGTATCTATTCATTAGATAGAAAGTATTCATTAGATGAAAAGTAAAAAAGACATTAAAACTTCCTTTCTTTTTTATAAACTCATTTTGGATAACCCTGAAGCACAGCTGAACTAGAGGTATATTTCTGGCCAATTTTACCATAAAAGAAACACAATGATCTGAGAAAGAAAACTTGGAAAACGTCTGTTCATCACACCATCAGAATATTCAGTCAAATACACAGAGGTTACAAAACACCCAGGTTGAGGCCAACAAGAGCTGGAAAGGACTAGTCATAGATTATCTTAGACTGTAAAAGAAACTGAAAAATGTCTTGAAAAGTTAAAAATTTAAATACTGGAATCTGTTTTGTCCCCTGGTATGATTTCAGAATATTAAGAATTAAGCCTATCCTGATAGACAGAAAAAAAAAATAAGAGAACTGTATATGTAAATAGGATAATTTTGCATAACTGTGAAAGATCTATTAGATTCCAAGGGAAAATATCTTCATTGAGGACAGTTTTGTTTTGTATTTCCTGTTAGTGTTTCATTACACACACATGTTATTTCCAACTAATATGTTTCGAGTTTAAGGTGGAGAGTTGGTTGTAGATTCTTGGGTTTCTGACAGAACGCTACTGAAAGCTAAAAAGATTTGTGTAGCCATAAGGGAAACTATCAAAGAAATAATGGCTCCGAGTTGACTACTAAGTAGGGTATTCAACCTACTGAACTTGGGTTATATGGGATAAGCAGTTTGTCTTGCTGTTGAAATAATTCAGTAGAGACACACTGAATAGATCACTACTCTAAATGTTTAAGTGAGACAACACAATGCTCAAATGCAACAAATATCTGAATTCCCTGGGTTTGGACTAGAAAGTGAAGACTATGTTGCACTGCATATTGTACTTGAGAAAAATCAAGACATGCAAACTTATGTAAACTTCAGTATGTGTGTACGCAGCCACAAACATGCTGCGGCTGGTCTGCACTCCTGAACAAGAGGCACAAAATTAGGGAAAATATTAGAAATCTGCAAATCTACCTATAACCTAACTACAGAAAAAGAAGGTAGAAAAGATGGGAAATTGCTTTTACAGTTATTTCTCAGCTATCATAACTTGTAGGAACTGAGATAAAAGAGAACCTACCACCTATGATTGAGAAGACGTGTAACCTTCGTCCTTATATAAGCAATCTCACTCAGCTACCTTAAAATTCTCCAGTTCTATTTTACCTTATTTACCTCAGTTTGGTAGCTGTTAGATACAACTTCTTCCTCCACAGAGATTTTTTTCGCCCTTAACAAATGCAGGATTATTGAAAATTGAGCCAATCTTTAAGGCAACTGTGTTGTGATACGATCCTATATGAGCTGGTGAACAAAGGCTCAGGATGACTCAGATGCACCTTCATTTGATGGCACCACGCTGTTTTCACCTGCCCAATTATCCAGCACTCAAGGGGAAGGCACTGCAGCTCCCTAATTGGTAGAATTTATGGCAACTCTTTTTCCCTTTGAGGAAAGTTGCGCTCTGAGACATTGACTGAAACAGACTCTTTAGAAGCAGTAGCAGCACAACCCAATATAGCCATGTCTCATTCTAATTTTGCAAACCATAGGTGCAATATGTGTTCTTAATAGATCAGACAATCTTCTTTCTAGGAGTTTCAATAACTTACTAAAAAAATATTTTCACTAGTCAGTTAGTAATTTCAGCGACCAGCCTATTCTCTTTTCCTGGTACATGATTCCTGATTCCTGCATGAATCTAGCTTGCCTCAACTGCCACAGCTGGCCCTACAAAGTTATGTTAACACTTTGTGAACTAAGATTTTTCTGCTGCATTTTTCACAGGAAACTTCACAGAGCTGTGAATATCAGAAGTATGAATGTCCTTTCTAGCAAACCCAGGAAATACTCAATGCTGCAATTAGTAGGCTGAGAAGGGGAAAGTCTAACTAAATTGCAAGTTCTTTGAACACAATGTCTTCTGCCAAAGTTCATTCTGATCATTGACACATAGACAAATTATAACATTAAGATGATGAAGAATACCTGGGACGTGAGCCAACAGACTGCAGCTGGATAAAGAACCAAGAGTCACACATGTAGAAGTTCAGTTGACTGAAACAGACAGGTTTTCTGGAACTTCATACAAGCAAATGGTTAAACAGGCTTTTTTCAGCTTGGTCTGAAGTAATTAGTATCTGAGGATACATGACTTTCTGCAGTCTAGCTGAAGTCCATTACAAATAGAGGTTACTATTACCCGCTGCTGTTTTTTCACACGGGCAGCAGTGATACAGCCAGCAGCAGCCTGAGGAGCATCAAGACGAATTACAGAGCCCTAGGAGCGATGGTAAGGAACTCTGGAGCACAGGTATTTTTTTCATCAATCTTCCTGGTCGAAGGGAAGGGGTTAGAAAGGGCCAGTCAAATCTGGCAAATCCACAAATGGTTACAGGACTGGTGCCACAGCCAGGGGCTCGGCTACTTAGACCATGGAACTCACTTTGAGAAACCTGGTCTATTGGGGGCTGACGGGGTCCATCTGTCTGAGAAAAGAAAGAGCATCTTCGGTCATAGGCTTGCCAAGCTAGTGAAGAGGGCTTTAAACTGAAATTGCCAGGGGAGGGGAACCTCAATCCATCCCACTCCTACCAGTTTGATGCCAGGGCCAGCAATAGATGCCCAGAACCTGCAAAAGCATCACAGATCAGCAGGAGAGCATCTGAAGAGCAGCACAAAGGAATTCCAGCCAGTAATGTAGCTTCCTCGAGGCCCCAACTTAAATGCCTTTATGCAAAGACATGTAGCATGGGGAATAAACAAGAGAAGTTAGACACGTGTGTATGCCTGCAGGATTACGAATTTATTGGCATCACAGAGACACAGTGGGATGGCTCCTATGATTGGAGTGTTGGAATGGAAGGATACAGTCTTTTTAGGAAGGACAGGCAGGGAAAATGAGGAGGGGGTGTTGCCCTCTATGTCAATGACCAGCTGGAGTACGTGGAACTCTGCTCTGGGGATGGATGAGGAGCCGACCGAGAGCTTATGGGTCAGGATTAAAGGGAGGGGAGGGACAGGTGACATTATGGTGGGGGTCTGCTACAGGCCACCCGACCGATGAGGCCCTGCATAGACAGATAGGAGCAGCTTCACATTCACAAGCCCTGGTCCTCAGGGAGGACTTCAACCACCCCGGTATTTGTTGGAGGGACAATATGGCAGGGCATAA